>NC_066524.1:8347100-8454600 GCF_024679095.1 Eriocheir sinensis | reverse complement strand
ATGGCTGGGATCATACAGAGAGACGGGGCATCCAGTGAGGTGGTGGCAAGAAGATGTGGATTGAAGGAGCTGAGTACAGTGCTGAGAGTTTGGAGATCGCAGTGGTTTAGGCATGTAAATGGAGGGGGGATGGTGAGGCATTAGGGAAAGCTGTTGAGGTAGAAGTGCCAGGTTGCTGCCTACCAGGCAGACCAAAGAAGACTGGGGGCAGTGTTCTGAACAGGATTTGGTAGCACTGGAGATTGGAGAGGCTGAGGCAATAGGCGCACCTAACATCACCAAATGTGGGGTACAAACTTGGCGGAGGGACTGTTTTTTGGGCGCCATTGAAGGTAATGGGCTAAAGTGTAGCTTAGCCGGATATTTTGTTTTTATTTATTAATGATCCACGAGACATCCTAGAGTTAAATCAAAGTATGTGCTTATATTTGTATTCATTCATACACACACTGGTAATATTTCTATGGAGTCTGATTCACTTATTAGAGTGAAATTCTGTTGTGATAAAGTCACAAATTTGTGTCACTAGTAAAAATGAAACTTGTAATTTAAGTTTTGCCACCATGAAATATACACAAATAGATAAATATGAAAGCTCACGAAGTCACAATAAGTGACATCACCTGCTTTGCTCAGTAAAAGTATGCTATTTTAGGTATCTGACACCCACAATATGGCAGGCTGCTGCTGCCTCGGCCACAGATCATTGCCAGATTGTCATACTCAGCCGCTTATATTTCCCGACTTCCTGCCCCAAAACTGTCTTCTGGGCTCCAATAACGAAACTAATTTATAGTTATCTTTAAAAGAGTAAGATCCTGATGTTTCTTGGCAATAGTTAGGCGTCAGAAACCGTTAAATACTATGCTCTGAGTCCAACAATCTGGCAACGGTAGCTATACGTATTTTCATATTATTTTTGTGTTTATTGAATGTTGTGTTCAAGAAAAAGAATACTCTTAATTTTAGTTAGTTTTTGGTTATAAGGATTCTTTACGAAACACAAGTATAACATTACCTTTTTTTTACTTAGGAAACGTCCTGAATCCTGGATCGGCTATGGTGATGTTAGGTGCGCCTATTGACAGAAATAGTTGGAAGCATATCATTGACTGTCCCAACCCTCTCGCGCACCATTAGTTTCAATAAGTTTTCTTCTCCGTGCTCATTTGAAGTGCCACACGTAGAAAGGGAGTCATGTGACACCCTTGGCCAGACTTGATTTATTGCATCTAACACTATTTTCATCCTTCTTCTATCCAATGGTAATGGATGTGACTTTGCACCATTAGAAGTAAGATAGAAAGTCCCTACAAAAATGTGTGTTCCCTCGCTCCTATTAACACCCCATGCCTTCAGTCCGGGAGCGTGGGCGCAAGAGAAGGGAGTCACATGTCACATGAATGTAGATATGGAGATGGGACTAATAGAGCTTACCTTGGGCCCTGTAGACTACAAATAGGTAAATACATCCCAGGCGGCAGGGTACAGGTGGGGTGACAGGGAGGTGACGTCGAGCCACGCCAACCCAGCAGCCAATCAGCGGACAGTCTGGTGCCACGCCTACCTAACAGCCAATCAGCAGACAGTCTGGCTGGCGAAGCCATGACTCAGACAACAGAGTCCCTTTAAACACGCTGTTGTGATAGCTTGCTCTCTGTGACGCTACTGATTTTCTTCTTAAAGCAACGGATTTACACACAAACATCACTGAATTGTACTTGGTATAAGCTTAATTTCACAAAAAAAGCAAGACAGTTTGAAAAATAACTGAGTTAGACATGTTTGAAGGTTGCCAAACTTTGACGCCATTTTCTGATGTTTTTTATGGTGTGTCGCTCCCTTTCTACGCGCGGCGCTTCATTTGTAAAATCTGGTCTTGCCGGCTCAGCTCGAGTCAGTTTTTTAATACCCACCTCCTCAGTAGCTTCATGTGCCCGCTTGACAGTGTAGGGAACTCTCTGCTCACCTTTGTTGTAGGCCATACCCATGGTTGGTGATACAGGGTGTTGTACATGTCCCTAGGATATTGTTTATGTACTTTTTTAGTGATCACCTGTGCAGTGGATCACAGGACCTGGGAGGCCATACAAGAAGTTTGGAAGCCATCGGATGATAATTTTTTTTATGAAATTTTTTTTTTGAAATTTTTGAACATTTTTCCTATTTTTAGTAACATTTTTCAGTACCTGATTTTCATACCAAAACAATACGTTTTTCAGTTCTTCTTAATGTTAAGTCAAGATACAAAGTTTGAAGTCCCTTCATGTAACTTTATTCCATTAAAACTTTACATTTAATTTTATTTTTTTTTTTTTTCAAAATCGGGTATGATGTACCCATGGTTAGTAGTGGTGTGACTTTTTCTAAGGTTAGTGTTCTAGGGTTAAAGTGCCAAAATATTTTGTTTCTCCGCTATTTTCCTCCCCCAAACCTGCATTTATAATTCTACATAGCATAACGGTGACCGTTATTTGTTGTATTTTTTATGAAAAAAAAAAAAAATCGTAAGACCGTTTATGGACATGGAATAAAGTGCGCATAAACAATTTTTTTACTTAGCTCATGTTCCAACCTCCATGACTAAAAGTTTTGTGAGCCAACTTTTCAAGGTAGATGCATTCATAATGGCAGAATTTTATCAGGATTCTTGTGCTTCCTTCAAATTTCTAATACGACAATTAGCACCATGAAATTTTTGTGGGAAATTGAAGAAAGTGCCTTTTTCATTTGTTTTTGCCTTTTTTTCATTAGAAACTATTTACGTCTTGTTCAGTGGCATTACTTTTCCTGCAAAGTGGGGAATGGTTTCTGCTTCACTCTCACTGCTGCTTTCACTGTCTGAGAACAGGTGTGAGTTATGTTCATGTTTCAAGGGCCTCCGTGCCATTACGTAGTTAAAGAAATGTATGTTACTGCCTGTAAAGAGAATTAAATAAAAATTACTCTCAATGAAATCACTGTATTGCACTATATAACACTATTATCACTATTATGTGGTTGGCCGTACTTCTGCGGCCTAGACCTCAAAAGGTTTAAAGCCCACAGCAGTGAGACGTACGATCTGAGTGATGAGTGAGGGAGACAAAAACTGCCTTTGTTTATGCCTCGCGCTCAAAGCCACACCAGTGGAGAGGGTTGCTAATTAGTTAATTTGGGAGAGTGATGAAACTTACACTCAACCAAAAAATGACGCCATTGGCGTTAATATAACATTAAAAATAACATTTTTGTTTAAATGGACGCCAGTGACGTGAAGGTGCACTTTGGCCCAGAAAATATATACACGTCATTAGCATCCAAGTGTGCGGGAGGGTTAACATCAGAATTTTTTTGAAAACCTGACATTAAACATGAGGTGATGATAGGATGATGAGGTTAGAAAGCCCTCGGTGGTTGTGTACTGGAATAATAATAATCAGAAGGAAAACAATACTGTCAGGAAACATTTTCTCACAGTTTCCTTTTGTAAATCGTATAGAAACAATAAGTTGCACTTCGAGATAATCATTACCCGAGGTATGTTTGATGCTACACATGGACACTACTTGAATTTTTGACCAAGTAATGATGTTATCAAATTTGCAGATGAAATCAAGGCTGGCAGGATACTTAGAACAGGTTAATTTTTTCACACACCGATGACGGCCAAAGCCACCATTGACCGCTTGGGGGGGTTATTTTTCTGCATTATTATTGGTCTAAATACAATACATTATACATCATTGGCAATGAAATTTGTTCAACTATGTTATGAAGTAAAAAAAATACTTAAATACTTTTTATTAGATTTTTTAACATATAGTTTTTGCATTTGTATAACTTTCACTCATTTAATATTGCATTTTATTTTTTTATATATTATTTTTTGTACAGATGATCAAGTACAGTTACTAAGCCTCACATCAAGACCATATTCGCCTCTTTAGGAGTTTTGATAAGAGTGTTACAAGCAGGTGGTGAAGCTATTCTGTCCACCCAAGTTTGAGGTGTGCACCATCATGAGCTGGCAACCTGCTGTCACACAGTGTGTCTGATTGCATGGACAATGTACGATAGCCTACGGATAGGAAACAGTCGTCAGTGTCAATAATATGCAGGCAATAATAACAAATACTATCAATTATAGTTGATTTTGAGTTAAAAATCATTAATGCTGTTGCAAACCTTTGTTTTGTTAATATAAAGCATGCTAATTTTCTCAGTGTGGGACAGTGCCAAGACTGTTTGATAATTATAATCAGTGATCTTGAAACTTAGCAAAACAGCTGTTTGTGACAGTACAAATAGCTATTAATCCAAAATTGAATAATTGATGGCATTTGTTATTGTTGCCTGCATATTATTGATAATGATGACTGTCTCCTGTGAGTAGGCTATCATGCATTATCCACAAAATCAGACATGCCATGTGACAGCAGGTTGCCAGCACATGATAATGTACAGCTCAGACTTGGGTGAACAGACTATAAAACTTCTCTACATGACTGGTCACATGCACCTTCAGTTTAGTCACATACAACTCCTGTTTTTGCAAGCACCTCTTAATGAATGGGTTAAAATACTTGAGTATTGCAGTGATGCTAATAAGGTAGGATTCATAGTAGCAGGTTTAGGTTTGATAGATCCAGATTTAACCCATAAACTGCAGCAAATCACTATTGGTGCTTTACTGGAAGACTGGCAAACCTCACGGAGGGCACGATATTCAAATATGTTCCAAAATCACGCCATTGCTTGGAAGTGTCTCAATATTCGGTGACATACAGCACATCACGTCATCTCCAAATAGCACCTCGCTACACACCAGTTTGTAACGTGAGTAATTTTTGTGTTAATTAATCAAAACTTGTAATTAATGTTTCATAAAGAAAGTCATAGTCATGATTCCAGAGAGACATGTAGGCTGTACTCTATGTTTGCCTAGTCTGTTGTGCTTCCCAGCCACTTGGTTCTCAGTCTAAGAAAGTCTTTTATTCATAAGGTAATGTAATGGAAATGTAGGGATCTGTTTTTTTTTTCTTTTTCTGTAAACTAGGAGGTTTTAGTAGAGCGATCAAGGAAATTTTAACTTCATATGGTGACAACAAATTTTTTTGTTTATTATTTACTTTACGTTTTGGCCTTGGCACCAGTAGGCTTTCTTGGTGGGGTTTGTTGGTCGGTCCCAGCCCATTTTGGTGCAGGCAATTGTTTATAGGGGTGCCATCTTGTTTGGCTCGCGCTTTCCCCAGGGCTCATCTTTGGTCCTCTTTTCGAGAGAATCTAGAGTCTGGGTTGATGGGTGATCTTCAGGACAGCATGTGGGTAGTTGTAGGTCACTCAGCAGTGACTGAAAAATTGCCACCTTGTTTGTTGCGCAGGTGGGATGCGAACCTGCATCTTCTTGAACGCTGTGCCAGCTGGCTGACCACTCAGCCACCACCTCCCCAACACTGCCTCACACCCTGTGCCTCTGTGCTGGCTCATTGCCACTTGTGCCAAACATACAACCTCTGACCACAGCCATGCATGAACCACATCGTTTATAACTTTATATATATATTATTATATATGATTGGGTGTGGAATCCTATTTCAAAGACAGTGAGGTGTGTTTCAACCAATTTGGCAATACTCATTTTCTTTGCTATGTTCATGTACAGGGCCTGTGTGCCTTCCTATATCCTGCCACAGTTTCAGGGTTAATAAAGACATAAGAACTGGTTTTCTTTAAATAATAATGGACGAGTGAATCTGGCTTGGCAGCCATGTGGTGAGTGCTAATATAACAGGCAACTTCAATTAAGAGTTAGACAAGGTCAGAGGAAAACAGGTGGATAGGTCATAAGGAAGATAAGGTGGTGTTACAGTTTACAGGAGCTGTGCCCTGTGTGGGATGGCTGGCTGGTTGGTCTTTGTGTTTATATAACACAACTTCTGTTATATGGTGAAATAGATTCATATTAATGTCATTATATTATTGCCTGGATGTTTGTTTAATCGTAAGGTTCATTGTCACGAGTGTTAAAGGACAAGGCAAAAAATTCATGCTGTTACTAAGCAAAAAACTTTGGGGACCCAGAGTAAGCAGTCCTCTTGAGGTGATTGTGAACTGCCTCCTTGTAGAAATAAAAGTGTAAGCATGGAGGTTAAGAGAGGAAGGAGTAAGGAATAGTATAATTTTGCCAACCGTGACCTGTTCCTCCGAAACCTGCCATGGAATGTCTTAACTTGCAAGAACATGTGCAGTAGAAATGGTGGTAGCATGTAGTGAAAGAAGGTGGGATGGTGTGAGTAGTAAAGAGTTGTACAAGATTTGTGATTTTGATATGAGAGCAAAAGATAATGTGTTGAATGTTGCAATGGGTAAAACATAATGCACCGAGATGGTTGGATCATGTTGTAAGGCTGCAGAATAGTTATTTTGTAAACAGAGTGTGTGAGGGTCAGGAGGGCAGTGATTAATGCAGTGATGTAGCTGGGGGGACAGCTGTCAAAAAAACTTGGGCCCTAGATATGAATTTTGAGAATTAAATGCAGTGCAATTTGGTGAAATGGATAATACTATATAGGCATTGTGCCCCCAACATATATGTTGATCCCTCATATGCAGCCCCTAGCTACACCATTGAGTTAACAGTTTGAAGAGAAGTAATAAGCTATTGAGGGAGGTGTAAAAAGTGAGCAGAGCATCTTTAACACCAACAATAATACTTCACTAAGGGCCATAAATTTGCTAGGCTTTCAAGGGATGTGTACAAGGAGAGCACATCCCCCTCAACAACTACGCTAACATAATTTTATTGTTTAAGTATTATGGTGGGGTGTTATAGGATTTTAAGTGAGGTGCAAGAAGAGAGCAGAGAGAAAGCACTTAACATGGCAGTAACAGGATTGGTGGGGTAAGCAAGACTCTACTGGTTGTCTTCTACCAACAGACAGAAGATGCTGCTGAGGCTGCCCAAGTTGACAGAAAAATCAAGGAGGTGAGACATTGCCTTGTCCATACTTGTAGTGCTTTGTTATATTATGTTCAGAAGAGTGAACTTTGTATATAATCAACAGCTACTTAATGAAAAATTGATTTGTCAAATGACAAATCTACTAAACATTTTTTTCATTTATATCATGTTATTTGATAGAATGATATATTTATAAAAAAAAATCCTTTGAATCAATGAATTATTGAAGAGCAGCATCAGCTACACTGAACAACTTTTGCTACTATTTGACACTGCCTTGACCTATCAATACTTTCATATATAATTGGCCATATTCCAAGCCCTCCCTTGCTAAAAGATGTCAATTATTACCAACTCCAAAACCAAGAGCAGCTTCTAAGCTGTCATGTCCTTGTTGAATTTCACATGCTTCACTTCAAATTACTTTTTTCTTGGCATATTTGTATCATACTACTACTAAAGAGAAAACTGATATGTTGAATGTCACCATTAACCTGTAAAAGTGGTTCATAGAAAGTTTGTAGGGAACAGGGTCTGTCACTCTGATATTGTTGGAATTGATCTCAAGGGAATGGCTGAGGAAGGGAAAATTTCTAATAAGGGTGAATGAGTTGGTGTTCCACCTAATTTGCTTCCTCAGTAGGGGGTTTATTGCAGTGTCTATTGTGGTAACTTCATTGTTTTGTTGAGCTTAATATAGATTGTTTGATTGACTCATAGCTGGTCTCATCCAGTGTGACTTTTTTCTTTTCTTTTGTAGCTGACGGATCTGACTCGCATGGATGGCAGTGAGGATGACAAGATCAGTGCCATGGTGGCTCAGTCGACCATGGCCTACCACCCTTCAAAGTAAGGGGCATTATGAGTATATTGATACAAGATACACTGTTGTCATGAGTGGTGGTGTAAAGTGCTATGAGAGATACTTTCAAAATTGTCAAGTAAAATCTTGGATAGGGAGGGTACGTGGTGTTAGGTTTACAAAAACTGCCCAGAGTAGGTCAGGCTAAGTGGTTTCTTGCAGACTCTTTTTGTTATGTTCTTTTGTTCTTAGTGGAGAGGGAAATTTATCATTGGTATACATTGACACTAGGTACTTGAAGCTTCGAGTCAGCAAGACGATGGGTACCGTGCCTCTGGACTACAAGTGCTACAAGTGTCACCAGAGTGGCCATTGGGTCAACATGTGCCCTCTCAATCATGTAAGTTGCCCCTCATCCTGCTGCTAGCCTCACCCCACACTAATCACAAGGCTGCAGGCACAAATCTTTTTTCTGTTGAATTTTAATTTGTTTGCGGTTTAAATAGGCTATAACTACTGTCATACTTATGCTACATTGTATAAGCAAACTACATAAAGATTCCTCATTTCCAACATAAATTGTTGAATTGAAATGCTTGGTTCATAAAGCCCTCCATCAATATGTTAATCTGTCTATTCCAGCAAGACCTGCGCAAGAGTACCGGCATCCCATCAAAGTTCCTGGTGGAGGTCAGTGACCCCAGCATCCCAGGTGTCATGATCAACTCCTCCGGCAAATTTGTTCGCCTGCTCGACATGTGAGCTTCTTATTTTTCTTGTTCTTTTTCATTAGCATCTCAATCCAACCTCCTCGCCCTCCTCGCAGCTACAATTAGTGCCTGTATTTCTGTCTTTCACCAAGACAATTTTTTGGTCTGAGGATTGAAGAGCTTACTGTTATTAACCAGATATGTATACAGGTCTCCCTTGATTTACGATTTCCTGGACCTAATTGTAAATCAAAATGTCTTTAATCAAGTCCTTTATGTAATGGATTCCATTGAGTGTTCATGGGTTTGCCAAAACCCCCAATAAACATTCATAACTGTCCTTGTACACAATAATTAATTTTTAAAATATAGTAATTATAACGAAACCTGCCCGCAGGATGGAAGTTCCTGACAGGCTCCATCATAACACAAGCCCCCAAACTCCTTACTGGAGGAGAGTGGTGAACAGCTGCACATAGACCACATGGCTGGCAGGGCAGCCCCCCCCCCCCCCACACACACACACACAGCCTTCTACAAAGAATAATGGAGGCCTGGAATGTTCTGGAAAAGGATGTGGTCCATGTAAAGATGATTCATGAATTTAAAGCCAAGGTAGATAATAATAGCCATAGTGACAGGACAATACGAGCATAGGTCCTTTCTCGTATATCACAACTAGGTAAACCAAGTCAGTAAATACACACACACACACTGCTGAATGGTATGGTACAGGAAAAGTTGACAAGGAAGACCTAATAACATGGGATACAAGAAACTCAAGAGGCAATGGAAGGAAGATGAAAAAGGATGCCTGTAGAAGAGATATTAAAATGAACAACTTTCCACAAGAATAGAGGAGGCCTGGAATGGCCTGGAAAAGAATGTGGTCTATGCAAAGATGATTCATGAATTCAAGTCCAAGTTAGACAATTTAGTAGATACAGAGACGGGCAGTACGAGCACAGCTCATTTCCCATATAATCAACACAACTAGGAAAAACTAGGTAAATACACACACAGTGATGGGAAAGGATTTTCCCCAGTAAAGAAACACATTTGCAGCATAATAATCACATAAATACACTATACAAGCAAACATACTGTAATACAGATATAGAAATTTAATGTGTGTTTGTCAACTGTTGGCATTTAACACGAGTGGGTGAGGGTGTGTGTGCTGCCGTGATTGGTGCGGGAGAAAGCAAGGAGCGGCAGGGTCCGGTGGGCGCAAGGCGGGAGAGTTGCATGGGAGACAAGGAGACAGCTCAAGGGCATTAAAACAAAAAAAGCAACAAAAAAAGCCTGCCAGTCACTGCTCCAACAAAATGAGACAGAGTAAAAGGCCAAAAGAGAGGCCAGTTTTGGGAGAAGAGGTGTCTTGACAGCCCTCTCTTGAAAGAGGTCAAGTCATAGGCAGGAGGGAATTCAGAAGGAAGGCTGTTCCAGAGTTTACCAGTAGAAGGGATAAAAGAATGAAGATGCTGGTTAACTCTTGCATAAGGGATTTGGATAGTATAGGGGTGAGCAAGAGGAGTAAGTCGTGTGCAGTTAGGCCGCGGGAGGGGGAAGGCATGTAGTTAGCAAGTTCAGAAGAGCAGTCATTATGAAAATATCAGTAGAAGATAGAAAAAGATGCAACATTTTGGCAGAATTTAAGAGGTAGGAGACTGTCATTAAGAGGAGGGGAGTTGATGAGACGAAAAGCTTTAGACTCCACTCTGTTCAAAAGGGCTGTATGTGTGGAGCCCCCCACACATGAGATGTATATTCCATACATGGGTGGAGAAGGCCCCTGTTTATGGACAGCATCTGTGTGGGGGAAAAAAACTGACGTCGGCAATACAGAACGCCCAACCTCCAGTTTTGGTGTGGAAAGCAAGAGAATTTGTACTGAGAGAGCATGATGAACTACTCTGGCATTACTTGAGAAAGAGGAAATGGAAAGTGATGACACAAGAGGGTCTTTGAGATGCTTGCAGAGCCCCTTGTTCCCATATTTACTTCATCAGCAATAGCTTATACCTGTTCAGGCATGTGTCAGCCTGCATTCTCTCTCCTCTAAATCTTGCATATTTTGGTTCCTCAAGTGTCTTAGTATGATGCAGCAGAGCACAGTATCCCACACGTGTCCTGAATCCCAACCAATGTATGCATCCTTTCATTTCCAGGGAGGTGGCGTCTCAGGAGAAGGTGCAGCCGCCCCCAGACAGGCCTCCCCCACCCCAGGAGATAGTGTGTCTGCTGTGCAAAGAGCTCCTCAGGGATGCTGTGCTCATCTCTTGTTGTGCTGCTGCTTTCTGTGATGACTGTGAGTATGGCTGGTACCATTTAAGTGACTATTGAGACTTAAAAGTGGACTTGGGGAAATGCTCTAAATTTCTCTCTCCACCTGATTCTCCATCAGTCCTGGTGTGGGTTTCATCATAGTGCTCTCCCAGGCGTGGTGACGTCACGCGCAGTTGGGAGAATTCCTTGGGCGTGTTTCATCACCGCGCCACAAGCACTTCCGTAGGATTGGGGGCGGTCTTGGGAGTAACCAGCGTTGCCTATCTTCCGCGTCGCTTTGACGTCCAATATGTCTTCAGTTAACCTAAATTACACTTCTTATGTATAATTATGGAATTATAAATATAAACAATTGATATTTAGTTGAAATACAGCGATAGTATCTTCATTGTAAGGAATATGTGCAAGTATCTTATTTCGTCTGCATCTTCAACGGCACCACGGTGTAAACAAACATTTAGCCGGGCGGCGCCCCGCCAGGCCCAGCTTACATACGGGCCTCAACACTTCCATCATCACCCTGGAGAGGCACAGACGTCTCATCTGTGCCTTCGCAGTTGGAAAACCAACAATTTCGGCAAACTTCGCCTTCATTATCTGCTGCTCCCCCTGGTTTAAAGGGAAGCCCATGAACTGCCTCATATTCTCTTGTGTCACGAGAGCATCCACGGTCTGGGTGAAGATTCTGCTGACTGTGGCCCGGGAAACTCCAAAGTCATCTGCGCTGCACTGCTACATTTTCCCGGTGGCGAGGTATCGCAGAGTCAACGCCACTTTCAACTCTGCTGTGACCGCACGGCTCCTCTCAGTCCTGTTGCCAATCACGTGTCGCACCAAGTCAGTAACGAACAACAGGCCAGCATGATCCACCCTGTACCTCTTTGAACTCAATGTCATTGTACTCGTTAAAGATGTCCCTTCTCGGGCAAAAATTCCTTGGTCGGTGCTGGCGGGGTTGTTCACGGGCTGCCATGTTTACAGTCTGACGCTTGGGACCTTCCTTGGGAGCGCTTGGGAGACCCCACACGGCCTCCCAAGGTGGCGAGCGAGATAGGCAGAGTTCCATGGCTTGGGAGCTTTCGTGAAACATGCCCAAGGTTTCTTGCATGCTTGGGACTCCTTGAGCACACTTCCAAGGACTTGGGAACTTTGATGAAACCCACCCCTGACCTCTGCCATTCCTGGGTTGCCACTCTGTTATTTAATTTATCCATTTTCCATTAGTTCTACACATGGTAAAACTTTCCAAAGTCCATTTTTTATTCTTAATTATCATTATATCTTCACAATGCTTGCTTTCTGTCTCCATGTTTTATCAAGCTTTTTTATTCATTTCTTATTGTGAACTTTTTAACTCCTCTCCAGAGCTTTTCTGAGGCATCAAGTTTATGTATCTTTATGTTAGAACTGACAATATACACTGTTTGTACTTTTTCTCTTCAGAGAAAGTGTCAGGCTACTATTCATGATGTTACTATGTTTTACCATTGTGTAGCAAGTTGTAACAGGAGATTCACATTTCCTGGCAGGTATTCGAAGTCATCTGGTGGATTCCGAGGAGATGCGATGCCCCACGTGTCACAGTGAAGGCATCAGCCCAGACACCCTGATCCCTAACCGCTACCTCCGCATCAAGACCAAGGCCTATGCCTGTGGATGGTGTGTATTGCCTTCAAACACTACACTTGTTTGGAGAGGGATGCCTTGTTCATGCCACCTTCCCGGAGTTGTTCCATGTTTTGTTCTCGTGCATGGTTCCCTCCTGAAACTGATGCATGCATCCACAATGCATTATTTTCTTGCCACTAAATTTAAGTATTATCTCAATATGAAATGTATGATTAAAATGTTGGTGCTAGAGTTGTGGTCCTCATACTTTATTGACTAGGGTACCACTTAACCCCTTCACTACGGCCGGGCGAAAACAGCGCCCCGCCCCGTATCTGGGCTGGCCGCGCGCGCCAAATTTCAAAAGTTGTTACTGATTATAACAAGTTTTAAACCATAAACTCAACATAATCATCATGTATTATATATAAAAATATGCAGAATTAAATGGTGCACATAAAGAAATATAAATTAATTGATAATTTTAAGATGTATTCATAAATACACAGAGAAATTTGCGTTATGTGTAGATGATGTGTGTCTGCTGAATTTTATTTCTTTATGTTAATTGTGATAAAGAAATAGATTTGTGAAGGGAAGTTGAGGAGAGGGAAGGGAAAGACTCAGACGTAAGATCATGGAAAATATCCCACTGATTCACCGGCAGTACACACAGATCTCACGGAGTAAAACGCTGAAAGGTCGTCCTCTTGGAGGTGGGCCTTGTGTGTGCGTGTATGTGTGTGTGTGTGTGTGTGTGTGTGTATGTATAAGAGAGAGAGAGAGAGAGAGAGGGAGGGGGTCAAAAGATTGATACCTCACTGATACGAAGGGAGAGGGAGAGAGCGCGCATCTCTCTCTCTCTCTCTCTCTCTCTCTCTCACACACACACACACACACACATGATTTCATGATTTTAAGGAAAAGTTGGATAAGAGAGGATATGGAGACAGGACAGCGCGAGTGTAGCTCTTTTCCTGTATGTCACAACTAGGCAAATACAACTAGGTAAATACACACACACACACGAAGGGATACGAAGGGAGAGGGAGAGAGCGCGCATCTCTCTCTCTCTCTCTCTCTCTCTCTCTCTCTCTCTCTCTCTCTCTCTCTCTCTCTCTCTCTCTCTCTCTCTCTCTCTCTCTCTCTCTCTCTCTCTCTCTCTCTCTCTCTCTCTCTCTCTCTCTCTCTCTCTCTCTCTCACACACACACACACACACACACACACACACACACACACACACCCTGGAGGGAGGAGGTATAGGGAAAGAAGGAAGGAAGGAAGAATGAAAGAGAACAGAGACAGCGGGATGGATGTAAGGGAGAGGCAGGGAGGGAAGGCCGCGTCCTTGAGCCAAGGGGGTGGTGAGTAAGCACTCACTACCCAGCCACTTGGCAACTCAAAGGAAGAGGAACTCCACAACTCCACACATACACATATATCATTTCTTTCATTATTTTTGTTATTTTCTGTTAGAATTGATTGTTACTGTCAAGTACAAATGCGCACAAGACACACACTATTACACTATAATAACATTGAAAGTCAAATAAGACGCCATATCATATACAGAGTCTCTAGGTAGAGTCAGAACAGAATATGGGATCACTCAGCAACAACTAAAACAAAATGTAATTATGACGCCAACATCGGCATCACCGTATATGCTACTGGCGCTTCATGACGCTGACGTCAGCGTTGCCGTATAGAAAGGGTTAAGTTCTTAGTGCTGGTCACGTATCCTTCACCCAGAATATAAACTCAAAAGGGTAAACTAGAATAGAAAAGGTACAGGTGCTTGGTTAAGTCTGTCAGCTATAATTATTGAGACTTCAGATGTCAGATTCATTTGATTAGACTGCCAACCCCTGCACTGTTCCCAGCACCATTGTGAGTGAAGTAGACCGCTACATCAAACAGCTGTTTTGATACTCAACACTCATTCACAAATTTCCTTGTCCTGTTACTTTAATTAGGGAGCCCTGGTAGTAAACCATCACTCAGTCACTAGTTTATAGTATTCACCAAGGTTCACTACTCTAACCCAAAAGGTAGTGACATTAATAGTTCTCTCTTTGTCTTTTGCTAGGCTGGGTGTTGAAAAGCGACCTGAGAAGAATACCTCCGAGGCCCTTTCGTCCTTCCCTCCATACATGGTGAACCTCAACACACCGACCCCTCCCAGAAGCCCCCTGCGGTCTGTCAGCCCTGCCACCTCATCCAGTCAGGCTGAGCAGCTCCAGCCATCTTGTGCACAGCAACCAGGCACCCCTAGAACTGCTTCTCCTGACAACCTGAAGGAGAATGGTAATGTGGACTCGGACAAAGAAAATACAGTGCTGGAGCCTGGCGATTTTGAAGAAGAGTCTATTGATGTGAGCAGAGAGATGGAGGAATCAGCAGAGACACAAAAGGAAAGTGTAGAGGAGGGAGAACCTTACCCAGAGGATGCAGAAGGGCTCATGCAAGAACAGCATCACATGTCACTGCCCGAACCTCTTATGTCCGAGCCTGTTGTGGAAACAGATGTCAAACAACGGAAGGGTAAGAAGAAGAAGAAGCGGAAAGCAAGCCGTCACGAGTCTGAGGAGGAGAGGGAAGGGAAGGAAGGACGAAGGAAAAAAGACCGACGACACTCACACAAGAGCCAAGAAGGAAAGCTTAGTGGCAGCAGCGGTGGGGAAAAGGAGTTGCTTCACGACGTACATTCAACACTGGATTCTGAGGTGAAGGGAGAAGCTGTTGAGGTAAAGACTGCCTGCAGTAGGATTACACTGTGTGTGTGTGTGTGTGTGTTTAGTACAGTTAGGTCAGTTGCATATTATATTATTATTATTATTATTTATTCATTTATTTATTTATCATTATTATTATTATTGTTGTATTGAATGTAACATTACTATTTTTAATATTTATTTGAACATAATATTATAGTCTTTGAGGAATGGTCAGTCAATACATGAATACTATTGGTCCAAGATTGCTACTGACACTACTACTATTACTACTACTACTACTACTACTACTACTACAACAGCAACAATAACATCGTCATCATCATCATCATCATTTACAGGTTTAGATTTATTGTATTTATTCCTCATTTTTACAGGGAGGAGCCATGGAAGTCAAAGATGCTTGGGGTTCTGAGAAGGCAGAGCAGGATCCCCATAGGAGTAGAAGCAGGAGCAGGAGCATTGACAGAGACAGAGACAGAGACAGAGACAGAGACAGGGACAGAGACAGGGGTCGGGACAGAAGGGAGACGGAAGTGCCTACAAATCGCTATGATGTCCTGCAGTTTGACCCGCGAGTGCCTCCCCCAACGACCTTCATTCAGTCACCCCCGAAAGACCCGTTCTACCAAGTACCTCCCTTTGTGTCAACAGGTAAATTGAAGGTTATACTTTGGTATGCTGTTTTATACTTTAGGTTACTTGAAACTGTCACTTTGCCTTGTGTCCACATATATATGGCTCCAGGACCCTCGTGGATACTCAGGACACTGATGTAAAATTGTGTAGTTTTACCAGATGTGTTCATAATTTGAAATTTCACCTCCATATAACTACTCTAATAACTACTAAAACTCATAAAAATCATACCACTAGAAATTTCCTCAATTTAGGTTGAGTAATTACTGAGTGAGATTTAGTGAATAAGAGTAGTAGGAGGAGGAGAGCTGATGAGACAAAGAGCCTTAGACTCCACTCTGTCCAGAAGAGCTGTGTGAGTGGAGCCTCCCCACACGGCCACTCTGTCCAGAAGAACTGTGTGAGTGGAGCCTCCCCACACGTCCACTCTGTCCAGAAGAGCTGTGTGAGTGGAGCCCCCCCACACGTGAGATGCATACTCCATATGAGGGCAGACAAGGCCCCTGTATATGGATAGCAACTGTGCGGGGGAGAACTGGCGGAGACGATACAGAACGCCCAACCTCGAGGAAGCTGATTTAGCGAGAGAGGAGATATAAAGTTTCCAGTTGAGATTTTGAGTAAAGGATAGACCGAGGATGTTTAGTGTTGAAGATGGTGATAGCTGAGTGTTGTCGAAGAATAGGGGATAGGTGTTTGGAAGATTGTGTTGAGTTGATAGGTGGAGAAATTGAGTTTCTGAGGCATTGAAGGACACGAGGTTCCTTCTGCCTTAATTTGAAATGATAGCAAGGTCTGAGGTTAAGCGTTCTGCAGCCTCCAGTCTGGAGTCGTGTACTTCCTGTTGAGAGGGTCTTCTATTGAAAGAAGTTGAATAATGCAGAGTGGAGTTGTCAGCGTATGAGTGGACAGGACAGTTTGTTATGGAAAGAAGATCATTGATGAATAACAGGAAGAGAGTGGGTGATAGGACAGAGCCCTGTGGAACACCACTGTTGATAGGTTTAGGGGAAGAACAGTGACCGTCTACCACTGCAGAGATAGAACGGCCGGAAAGGAAACTGGAGATAAAGGAACAGAGAGAGGGATAGAATCCGAAAGAGGGCAGTTTAGGAAGCAAAGACTTGTGCCAGACTCTATCGAAGGCTTTCGATATGTCTAGCGCAACAGAGAAAGTTTCACCGAAACGGCTTAGAGAGGATGACCAAGAGTCAGTTAAGAGAGCAAGAAGATCGCCAGTAGAACACCCCTTGCGGAACTCATACTGGTGATCAGATAGAAGGTTAGAAGTGGAAAGGTGCTTTTGAATCTTCCGGTTAAGGATTGATTCAAAAGCTTTAGATAGACAGGAAAGTAAAGCTATAGGGCGGTAGTTTGAGGGATTGGAACGGTCACCCTTCTTAGGCAAAGGCTGTACAAAGGCATACTTCCAGCAGGAAGGAAAGGTAGATGTTGATAGGCAGAGACGAAAGAGTTTGACCAGGCAGGTGTCAGCACGGAAGCACAGTTTTTAAGGACAATAGGAGGCACTCCATCAGGTCCATAAGCCTTCTGAGAGTTGAGGCCAGAGAGGGCATAGAAAACATCATTTGGAAGAATCTTAATAACAGGCATAAAGGAGTCAGAGGGGGGGATGAGTAGGAGGAATATGCCCGGAATCGTCCAAGGTGGAGTTCTTACAGAAAGTTTGAGCGAAGAGTTCAGCCTTAGAGACAGATGAGACGGCAGTGCTGCCGTCAGGGTTAAGGAGAGGAGGGAAAGAGGAAGAAGTGAAATTGGAGATATTTTTGGCTAGATGCCAGAAGTCATGGGAAGAATTATAAGAAGCAAGGTGTTGACAGTTTCTATTGATAAAAGAAGTTTTGGTAAGTCGGAGAATAGATTTGGCACGATTTCGGGCTGAAATGTAAAGGTCATAGTTAGCGGGAGTTCGAAGGCTCTGGAACCTTTTGTGAGCTGCCTCTCTATCTTTAATAGCACGAGAACAAGCATGATTAAACCAAGGCTTTTTAGCATGAGTAGAGAAAGAACGTGGAATGTATGTCTCCATTCCAGAGACAATCACCTCTTGAGATGTGCTGGGCACACACAGAGGGGTCTCTCTCCTGGAAGCAGTAATCATTCCACGGGAAATCGGAAAAGTACATCCTCAGGTCGTCCCACCGAGCTGAAGCAAAATGTCAGAAGCATTGCCTCTTCGGTGGGTCCAGAGGATGTACAGGAGCGATAGGACAGGAAACAGAAATAAGGTTATGATCGGAGGAGCCCAATGGAGAGAACAGTTTGGCAGAGTAAGCAGAAGGATAAGAGGTAAGGAAGAGGTCTAGAATGTTGGGCCTGTCTCCAAGACGGTCGGGAATACGTGTAGGGTGCTGAACCAACTGCTCTAGGTCGTTGAGGAGAGCAAAGTTGTAGTCTTGTTCACCAGGCTGGTCAGTGACAGAGGATGAAAGCCAAAGCTGGTGGTGAACATTGAAATCTCCCAAGATGGAGATTCCAGCAAAGGGAGAGTGAGTCAAGATGTGCTCCACTTTAGAATTCAAATAGTCAAAGAATTTTACATAGTTACTAGAGTTGGGTGAGAGATAAACAGCACAGATGTATTTAGTAATAGAATGACAATGAAGTCTTAGCCAGATGGTGGAAAATTCAGAAGAGTCAAGGTCGTGGGCACGAGAGCAAGTGATGTCGTTGCGCACGTAGGCGCAACATCCAGCTTTGGATTGAAATTTAGGATAGAGATAGTAGGAGGGAACAGAGTAGAGTTTGCTGTCAGTAGCCTCAGAAACCTGTGTTTTGGTGAGGAAGAGAAGGTGAGGTTTAGAGGAGGAGAGATGGTGTTCCACAGAATGGAAATTAGAATGAAGACCACGAATGTTGCAGAATTTTTTTTTTTTTTTTTTTTACAGCAAAGGAGACAGTTCAAGGGCACACAAAAAGCAAACATTAATAAAAAAAGCCCGCCACTCACCGCTCCCAAAAAGATTCCAAAGAGGTGGCCGAAAGATAGGTCAGTTTCGGGAGGAGAGGTGTCCTGATACCCTCCTCTTGAAAGAGTATAAGCCGTAGGCAGGAGGAAATACAGATGAAGGAAGATTGTTCCAGAGTTTACCAGCGTGAGGGATGAAAGAGTGAAGATGCTGGTTAACTCTTGCATAAGGGGTTTGGACAGTATAGGGATGAGCATGAGTAGAAAGTCGAGTGCAGCGGGGCCGTGGGAGGGGGGGAGGCATGCAGTTAGCAAGTTCAGAAGAGCAGTCAGCGTGGAAATATCGATAGAAGATAGAAAGAGAGGCAACATTGCGGTGGAATTTAAGAGGTAGAAGACTATCAGTATGAGGAGGAGAGCTGATGAGACGAAGAGCCTTAGCCTCCACTCTGTCCAGAAGAGCTGTGAGGAGCCCCCACACATGAGATGCATACTCCATACGAGGCGGACAAGGCCCTGTATATGGACAGCAACTGTGCAGGGAGAAGAACTGGCGGAGACGGTACAGAACGCCCAGCCTCGAGGAAGCTGATTTAGTAAGAGATGAGATATGAAGTTTCCAGTTGAGATTTTGAGTTAAGGATAGACCGAGAATGTTTAGTGTTGAGGAAGGTGATAGCTGGGTGTTGTCAAAGAATAGGGGATAGTTGTTTGGAAGATTGTGTCGAGTGGATAGGTGGAGAAACTGTGTTTTTGAGGCGTTGAAGGACACCAGGTTCTTCTTGCCCCAATCGGAAATAATAGTAAGGTCTGAGGCTAAGCGTTCTGCAGTCTTCAGCCTTGAGTCGTTAAGTTCCTGAAGGGTGGGTCTTCTATTAAAAGAAGTTGAATAATGCAGAGTGGAATCATCGGCGTAGGAATGGATAGGACAGTTCGTTTTGGGAAGAAGATCATCAATGAACAACAGAAAAAGAGTGGGAGATAGGACAGAACCCTGTGGGACACCACTGTTAATAGATTTAGGGGAAGAACAGTGACTGTCTACCACGGCAGAAATAGAACGGTCAGAAAGGAAACTGGAGATAAAGGTACAGAGAGAAGGATAGAAACCGTAGGAGGGTAGTTTAGAAAGCAAAGATTTGTGCCAGACCCTATCAAAAGCTTTTGATATGTCCAGCGCAATAGCAAAAGTTTCACCGAAACGGCTAAGAGAGGATGACCAAGAGTCAGTTAAGAAGGCTAGGAGATCACCAGTAGAACGCCCCTTGTGGAACCCATACTGGCGATCAGATAGAAGGTCAGAAGTGGAAAGGTGCTTTTGAATCTTCCGGTTAAGGATTGATTCAAAAGCTTTAGATAGACAAGAAAGTAAAGCAATAGGACAGTAGTTTGAGGGATTGGAGCGGTCACCCTTCTTAGGTACAGGCTGTATGAAGGCATACTTCCAGCAAGATAAGGAGGAGGTTCGAGGAGTTATCAGGACCCCTCTCAAGTCGGCAGCCAGAAGGGGAGTCCTCCCTGGGGGAATTTATGGTCCTCCCCCCCAGGCGGGGACTCCGAGGCAGTGTTGTTTTTCGCCATTTTGAATTTTGAATTTTGGGAAAAGGTGTGTGTGTGTTGTGTGAATGTAGTGTGGTGTAGAAAGAGAGAGGAACTGTCTTTAGAGAGCATGCTGAACTGCTCCCTGGTGTTGATGAGACAAAAGGGAAACGGTTAGTGAGGACGTGGGAAGGGTCTTTGAAGGGCTTCATGGCCGTAGTATTAATCTCCCCCATTCCCGTTCCCATCCCATCCCTTTTCTTTGGCTGTGACCCGCAGTTTTAAGTGTCCCCAGGGGGTTGGGGTTGATTAACACTACCTGGAGAGAGAGCGGATGGGGTCGAAAAAGTGTTGACTCCGCGGGGTGCGAGTCAGGACATCTTTAGGTTCCCCTTCGTATATTTCATGAATATATAGTGTTCTATTTGTTATTATAGAAGAAAATATTGAAAAGTATCAGAATATTTCTATGGCTGATATTGTATTGCAAACTTTGCTGAAGTTAATATATTTCTTTTAGTTTGTAAAGACTTGTGCTTCCATTTGATTGTAAACATACAGCTATTCCTGAAGATTTCTTTATAATTGCCCCAAAAATGGCAAAAGACGGCAGATAGATGACTAAATATGGCATTATTATAGTAATACTTAACATATACCATAAAAAAGGGCATTTCTTGGTGACCACCTCGATTTAAGACAAAAATGCCACCAATGACACGACCTAGTAACCCCGGTGTGGTTGGCCCGGTGTGTGTGACCAGTCATGGATACCAACCTGTCTCATTAACTTACCCGCGTTACCTGTTATTTACATGTAGATCAACAACGCTATTGTTTTGTTTTATGATATATAATATATATGAATACAATGGTGTGTGAAAAATGCATTATTTATCTCGTTTTCTGTAATTATTGGTTTGAAAGTGCTGCCAACATTATTATGACCTGCGGGTATGGAGATGGGGACGGAAAGGGAATGGGGAAGATTAATACTAAGGCAGTCAGCACCCTCTTCGCTTCCCATATATCCTCACCGGGAGTAGCTCACGCCCGTTCGGTAGGTGTCTTCCTATCTCCTCCGCATTTATATGGATGGTGTTATTAGAAAAATGAAGGGCAAAAAAGTTGGGGAAGTTGGAGTAAGAATGTTCAATGAGGGAAGGAAGTGGGTACTAAATTCAATACTGTTTGCTGATAACACAGTGCTCATTGCAGAAAATGAAAGTGCTTCCACGAGAAAAAGCGCAATATTTTCGGCTGTCATAACTTTTTTTATTATTATTAGGAGAGAAGTTTTACTACACCACCATATATACTAGATGAATATGCAATTATTGCAAAGAATAAAGACACCATTTCCACCTCTTTTAAATGTCCAAATTTTCCCCGTGCACACCATCCATAGAAATATATCACTGCCTGTACTCCAAGGGTTAAGTACCTTGGATCAGTTATGTGTAAGCATGGTGGTATGGAGGGAGAGATAAGAGAAAGGGCATTGCAAGGAAGAAGGGTGGTAGGGTCTTTGGGACGAATCATGAATGGCAGAAGTGTGAGCATGGAGGTAAAGAGGGATTTAAAAAATACAATAATAGTACCAACCCTCACATATGCAAGTGAAATGTGGGCCTGGAATGAAAGTCGGAGGTCTAGAGTGCAGGCAGTGGAAATGAGTTATTTGAGGAGTGTTTGTGGTGTGAGTAGAATGGATGGTTGAGTAATGAAAGTGTGTACGAGCATTTTGGAATGTGTCACGGGGTTGAAGAGAAGTGTGGAGTGGTGGAAGAAGTGACGCGACAGACTTTAAAGTGGTTTGGCCACATGGAGCGAATGGAGAGTAAGATGACCAGAAGGGTGTATGTGAGTGAGATAAAGGGAGGGAATGCTAGAGGACGATCTCCAATGAAATGGAGGGATAGGGTGCAAGAGTACGTGAGGGAGAGGGGGGAAAGATCTTTGAGAAACTTTGAGCAGGCAAGGAGGAAGTGTCTGGATAGAGAAAGTTGAAAGCTCTTCTGCCGTGGCCATCCCCTGGTGGGAGCTCCTAGGAGCAGGCGTCGATGAAATGATGACGATGATGATGATGAATTCATAGGACCGTTTATGGACATGGAATAAAGTGCGCATAAACAATTTTTCTATTTAGGTCATGTTCCAACCTCCATAACTAAAAACTTTGTGTGTCAACTTTTCAAGGTAGATGTATTTATATTAGCAGAATTTTATCAGGATTCTTATGGTTCCTTCAAATCTCCAATCAGACAATTAGCACCATGAAATATTTGCGGAAAAGTAAAAATATTGAAAAAAGTCCGTCTGTCATTTGCTTACGTAATTTACAAAATATAATACACTACTGCCTGTAAAGAGAATAGAATACAAATTACACCCAATCAAATCACTGTATTGCACTGTATGACACTATTATCACTGTTATGCGGTGAGCCGCATGTGCGTGTGGCAGGCGCAAGCCCGCAAAAAGTTTTAAGCCCACAGCAGAGAGACGTGCAGATTGACTGATGAGAGAATGACCGGAAACTGTCTTTGTTTTCTCAACCGGGCTCAAATTTGTGCATGCGGAGTGTTGCCAATTAGTCCATTTCGGAGAGGGTGAGAAAACTTACCCTCAAACAAATAATGACGCGATTGGAGTGAATATAACTTTTTAAAGTAATATTTTTGTTGAAATTGACGCCAATGGCGTAACAGTGCACTTTGGCTCCGTTGGCGTAATGGTGCGCGAGAGGGTTAAAATTCCCAAATCAGCTAAATACAATCATTTTAGTAGGTATTATTATTATTGTTATTCTAAGAGGCAAAACAGGCAGAAAGGGAGGAGTGCAGACAATATGCAGTGCTTGTTCAGCAGTCCCCAAAGACCTGAGATGTCAAGAAAGAGAAAATGAAATTGAAAGCAGTGAGGGAGGAGAAAGAGGGTGAGGGGAATGTGGTAAAGCAAAAAGGTAATGAACAGCAAAGGACCTGGCTTGTCACCCACCAGGGAAGGGAGAGTGAGGCTCTGAGGCAGACCGTATGCACGGCTATGGCTGTGTGTCCAAATCCATGCTAGAACTAGATGACCATTGGCTAGCAAGCTCATCTACCCTTTAACCTGTCCGCTGTGATTGGCACGAAGTTGGCTTTCACTGGTAGCCAGGTAACACCTACTCCCAGGTCTTTCTCTGCCTCTGTGGTGAATAGTGGAGTGTTTCCCATGTGGTATTGGTATACTGGATATCCCCTCCCAAGGTGTAGGACTTTACATTTTCTTCAATGAATTGTAGCAGCCACTTTTTGTTCCATTCCTGTAGCTTGGTGATGTCTTCTTGTAGGAAATCCGAAGTCAAGGAGTTAACCCCTTCACTCCGGCGAAGCCAAAGTCGCCGTCCGACGGCATCACTGTATGGAAAGGGTTATACCTCTTCTAAACCTCTTAATCCTCTTCTAAACCTCTTGAGAGGAAATGGAAGAGGATCAAGAGGAATTTAGCGGAGGATTGAGAGGTTTAGAAGAGGATTAATCTTCTATTTCCTCTTGACCCTTTCCATACTGTGACGCCGACGTCTGCGTCATGGATGGAAAGGGTTAACAAGTCTTATATTTCATCCTGCTGGGTGTTTAGTCTTCCTCCTCACTGCTCACTAGATAGCCCAGTGAGAGAGCTTGTTTAGGTGCTGCTTATTAGATTACATGGTACTAGTGGTAGTGGTCCAAAACACTGACCTGACATACAAAACATAAGATTTTATATGTAACAGAACAGATTTGTTATGAAAGAAGATGCCAAACTGTACATCAGCAAAACATCAGCCAGCCAGAAGCACCTATGAACATTTGAGCCTCCAAGAATCTCAGTGTTGCTTGGTGGTCAGTGGCGGTCCATGAAAAGGCTAAACCAGTGTCCACCAATACAGTGGGATTGGTAATTGAGTTGGGTGCACCCTGACTCACCACCACCAGCCTTCACATGCTTCCATTGCAAATTTAACGGATAGTGCTTCACATAGAAATTTCAGGTGTTCTTATTTGAGAATATTTTGGAATTTTAAAAGTTATTTTCAAGCCTTGGTTGATCAAAACTACAGATATCAAGGCTGTGGATAAGGCAGCCTGACCATATACATGACCTAGCTTTGCCAAGGCTGCTTTGACACCTTCCCAAGACATGTTCCTTTAGTTTATGTTGCAACACACTCGACACATATTTACCCACACTGAAAAGAGATTTCAAACATTTTTTCATGAACATGCAATAAGTGATTGACGATTACTAAAATATTATTGCCCATGTCATGCTGTCATAGTAAAGGCAGCTGCCCATGTCATCCTGTCATATCATAGTAAAGAGATCAGAGGTGAAGGATCTAAGGCATTACCCTTGGGTGAGCAATATGTTTGACGCACCCGCTGGGACAGAGTCTAGTAACCTAACATACATTAAGTTGTTTCTGTAGTGTAGTTGATGTACATTTTATTTTTTCTTTGTTTCAGCATCAGTCAGCCACACGGTTCCCCTGGCTCCAGCTACCAGCTCACAGTATCCCATCTACACCCCGGGGTCAGTACCAATCTTTTATGTTTTAGTATGGGGTTGATAAAATTGATCTCTGTCTGCAGACTCAGAAATAAGCATTACTTGGTCAGTAACAGTGTCCAGGGGGCTTACAAGAGGGGATTAAGCATTCCAAAATTTCATCATCTCCCCCATTAATATTGATGCAGTGTTATTCCCTTTTCTTGGAACTTGAGCCTCCCCTTATGCCAAGGAAGCTCCCACTCTGGCTTCCCAAAGCTAACACTGTGCTTGATAGAAAATGGATTTATTGTGAAGTGTGGGAAGTGTGTTTTGCTTCATCTTAGAGTTCCACCTTCGTCTTGTTATCTGACTAAACTAGAACTGTCACGAGCAAGGTGTATTGATGTTTGGATTTAATCATGTTTCATAACATGCAACAAATAATATGTAACAAAGCCAAGGTCATCAATAGAAATGGAATTTACAAAAATATATTGGAGTGAATTATAGATTCTTCCCTTGAGCTGGATCCCTGGCAGGTTTTGTTTCCCAGCTGGGTCAGTAAATATGCCGCTGATTTGCTGTGGCCAGGTAGGTGTGCGGCCGTCTCCTGCTATTGTATTTGTCGTCTCAACCCCACACCCTCATGAATGCAAGGAAAATATTCATAGTTTTTTATATAGCTTAACTGCTACATACAACATGGGCAAATGTTGTTTGCATCATTGGATTAAGCAGTGATTGTACATCCATTAAACTATTTTCAAAACTTGATAGAGTGAAAAACAAGTACAGTCGTCCCTCAAATAGTACGGGGGTTAGGGACCCAGGACCCCCGTACTATTCGAAAATCCGTATAAAATTAGTGCCCCCCCTAGAAATACTCCTGGGCACTCCTACGGGATCCGGGTCCCGCATGGCTCAGCTGTTACCCGCGGGCCCAAGTTGCCAGTTATGCATTTTCTGCTGCAGTCACAGTGCAGTGTCGAGAGGGTGCGAAGCCCCCTCGTTAGAGGTCAGGTTATTTAATATTCGGTTGGAGTAGTTTAAATATGCGTCCAATAACTATATGATAGGGAGGCGTAATGTCATATTTTGGAGGCGCGGAGTCAATCTCCATAATTACCATTTTGTATCTTATTTCAAGTATGATTTAGAGAGCAATAGAAACTATGGTAGAGAGTAAGAGAGAGTGTGAGTGTATGACAAGACTCGCTCACTGACCCTTGGAACAATAAACTATCAATCAATCGGGGAGTGCTGCCAGGTTTGCTCCGTTGCCAAGCGTGGTAACACGACAGCAGAAAATGCATAACTGGCAACTTTGGCCGGCGAGTAGAAGCTGAGCCAGGCGGGACCAGGATTCACGTAGTATGCTCTCCCAACCGTAACGTAAGTCATACCAAAACGTAACTTCTCCTAAATCTGAATTCTTGTGCAAGGTGAATACCTCTCTTGAATGCTTTGGAATGCTTAAGCAGGTGTTTTGGCTTGTCTCTTGGGTCCCATGTTCATGTTATGTGGTAATGGAGAAGCGTAGCTGAGGTTGTCCACACACACGGACTGAGGGAAAGCGCATAGGTTTCCATTTGGCAGAACAGTGTTCCTGATGTGCACACACATGGACTGAGGAGATGCGCATGGGTGGCAGTCTGGTAGAACAGTATTGTCACTCACGCCATGGCTAATTGGTGCAACGAGCGAAAAATTTAAAAATCCTAAAAAAAGTCTTCTATGACAATCCGTATAAAACCGAAACCGTACTATTGGAAACCGTACTACTTGAGGGACAACTGTAATTACAAAATTTACTGGTGTCAAAGACACACCAGCGTTGAAGATGTATCCCCATTTTATCGTGCTGTTTTTTTTGTGGGGGTAAAAAAAAAAATTCTGACCTTTACTAATATTACCCAGATGTTTAGTTGGTAGTTTCATGACCTGCACTCGATGTATACCAAATACTATTGGACGAGCACCATATTGTAATATATATGAGTGTATATATATATATATATATATATATATATATATATATATATATATATATATATATATATATATATATATATATATATATACAGTAAAACCCCGATTATCCGAAATGGAAGGGGGGAAGCCTCTTTCGGATAAGCGATTTTCGGATAATCCGGATTTATGGCCACCATTTTGATCGCCGCCATTGTGATTTTGAAACCAAACAAACACACGCTACGCTAAACAAAGTCGTACGCTTAAAACATGTGATGTAAATGTTTTATTGTATGTTTGTCTGTGTGTCTCCTTGTCTGGACCAGTGTATGTTGATACAGATCTGAATTGTGAATGTTGCAGAGTGCGATTGTGAATGGTTGTGCAAGCTTGCAAGTGTGACCTTGATGCATCGTGCAGGTGGAGACACAGTATGATGACTCATATTATCGCGCAACTCGTATGTTGGAAGGGGAATGTGGCATGGAGTGGAGAGGGGAGTCGTGTTTGTGTCGTTGTCTTGAGAGTACGGTGTGAGAGTAGTCGTGCAGTAGTTTGTTAGATTCGCCGCACCTCGTCCTTGCTGGGGCGAAGGTGCGGACGTGGTGTTGTTGAGAGTTTGTTTAATGTTTTTTGTCTAATACATTGATCTATTCGTTACAAGCTATTTCAGCAATACGTATTAGAAAGCATATTCATTTTAACTGTTCTTATCAATTTTAAATGTGTTAATATAGTACATATGTAGTTACTTTTATTTATTTTTGATGTTTTATAACGTTTTAGTATAGAAAAAAAATTAAATTTTAATTGCATTATCCAGATCAATTTCGGATAATCCGGTTTTTCGGATAATCGGGGTTTTACTGTGTATATATATATATATATATATATATATATATATATATATATATATATATATATATATATATATATATATATATACATACATACATTACATACATACATACATACATACATACATAGGCGGTAGGCGGTGGCCGAACTGGTAGCGTACTGGGCCCACATTCACCGCGTGATGGACGACGCGGGTTCAAATCCCCACGCTACCACTCTGATTTTTCAGTCACCGCCGAGTGGCTTAAAACTACCCACATGCTGTCCTGAAGACCACCCATCAACCCGGACTCTAGAGGAAGCCGTCCAAGCGAATCAAGAACGAGTTCCGGGGGGCAGCATGAGCCAACGCAAGATGGCGCCACTATAAACACTGGCCTGCTCCATAATGGGCTGGGCCGACCATCAGGCCCCACCTGGAAGAAGCCTTGGGCCGACCATCAGGCCCCACCAGGAAGATGCCTATCGGCGCAACAGGCAACGATGTAAAAAAAAAAAAAAAAAAAAAAAAAAAAACACATACATACATACATACATATGGTAGGCGGTGGCCGAACTGGTAGTGTACTGGACTCACATTCGCCGCGTGAGGGACGACGCGGGTTCGAATCCTCACGCTACCACTCGGATTTTTCAGTCACCGCCGAGTGGCTTAAAACTACCCACATGCTGTCCTGAAGATCACCCATCAACCCGGACTCTAGAGGAAGCTGTCCAAGCGAATCAAGAACGAGTTCCTGGGGGCAGCATGAGCCACCGCAAGATGGCGCCACTATAAACACTCGCCTGCGCCAGAACGGGCTGGGCTGACCATCAGGCCCCACCTGGAAGAAGCCTTGGGCCGACCATCAGGCCCCACCGGGAAGATGCCTACCGGTGCAATAGGCAACAACGTAAAAAAAATATATATATATACAGTAAAACCCCGATTATCCGAAAGCGGATTATCCGAAAAACCGGATTAGTTTTTTTTCGGATAATCCGAAATTGATCTGGATAATGCAATTAAATTTTTTTTTTCTATACTAAAACGTTATAAAACATCAAAAATAAATAAAAGTAACTACATATGTACTATATTAACACATTTAAAATTGATAAGAACAGTTAAAATGAATATGCTTTCTATACATTATTGCTGAAATAGCTTGTAACGAATAGATCAATGTATTAGACAAAAACATTAAACAAACTCTCAACAACACCGCACCTTCGCCCCAGCAAGGACGAGGTGCGGCGAACGAACAAACTACTGCACGACTACTCTCACACCGTACTCTCAAGACAACGACACAAACACGACTCCCTCTCCTCCATGCCACATTCCCTTCCAACATACGAGTAGCGATAATATGAGTCATCATACTGTGTCTCCACCTGCACGATGCATCAAGGTCACACTTGCAAGCTTGCACAACCATTCACAATCGCACTCTGCAACATTCACAATTCAGATCTGCAACGCTCACAAGTATCAACATACACTGGTCCAGACAAGGAGACACACAGACAAACATACAATAAAACATTTACATCACATGTTTTAAGCGTACTACTTTGTTTAGTGTAGTGTGTGTTTGTTTGGTTTCATTGTTTACATCGTCAGTCGGCGGCAGTCGCAACGCCACAATGCCGACGATCAAACTGGCGGCGATCAAAATGGCGGCCATAAATCCGGATTATCCGAAAAATCGGCTCATCCGAAAGAGGCTTCCCCCCTTCCATATCGGATAATCGGGGTTTTACTGTTTATATATATATATATATATATATATATATATATATATATATATATATATATATATATATATATATATATATATATATATATATATATATATATATATATATATATATATATAAAGCACAAAACGAGTAGCACAAGAACTGCAGAACATGTTCATTGTGTTGACAAGAGTGAACCTTCGGGTACAATACGAATACCAATTCACTTGTCAGTGTTCACGTCGTAGCCTCTAAAACCACATCTTGGTGGGCAGAGCCTCGTGACATGTTTTACGTCACGGAACATCTCTGAACCCTTAACTGAAGATTGAGACGGCTCTGGCTTCCGCATGCTTATTTTACTCCTCAAAGTACCTTAATCATCAAAAATAGGAATAAAGCATACTGTCGAAAATTAGGTAAGGGTGTAAAACATATTCTGACAAACTATCGTCTTTAACCGACACTTTGGGAAAAAGTTAATGCCGAAAAACAGTGTAACACTGGCTCTGAATCTCATAGTAGGTAGCTTCATTGCATAATGTTATACAACACTACAGGGTTAAAGGGTCAGGGTAAGGCGAGTGCATTAGGACAGAGCCAGGTCCAGAGGAAGGAGGGTAGGAGGCATGGGAATGCACTTTATCTGCAGCAGGATATGTGAATAATATTTTATTGTATTTTTTTATGTAATTTTTGATATGATCAGCTTGACCTATGGCAGGCCTGCCAGACCCAAACCGCATCATGACTCGAGGTCTGCCTGTAAATAAAATTCACCTTTGCCACTAACGGCTGGGGGCGTCCAAGAGACCCCTTCGAGAGAGCCTACTGGTGCTATAGGCAGCACCTGAAAAAAAATTAATGCATTTTTTAGGGATTATACTTGGTTTACATGAAAAATTGGGTGATGTCACGGCTTAGGAACTTATTGGCGATGCAGGCTGGGGCTTTGTGTGTTTGTATGGTATGTTTGGAACATTTTGAGATCTGATAATCCAGAAAATCTGCTAATCTGGATTAAGGCACTTTTATTGCATTATTATTATTTTGATTTTTACTTGGCCTAGAGGGCCATTAGGCTTCCTTCATGAGGCCTGACGGTTGGCCTGAGCCTGTTAGTGGTGCAGGCAAGTGTTTTCTAGCAGCAGGATTATTGCCTGGCTCAAGCTGGACCCCGAAGCTCAACTTGATCTATTTGAAAGAGATTTGCTAGAGTCCAGCCAGGTTGAGAGGTGGTCATCAAGTCAGCATGTAGTAGTCTTGAGCCACTCGTCAATGCCTAGAAATTTTCAGCTTGTAGTGGGACATAACCCAGGTCCCCAGGACACTGTGCCTGACCACTCAGCCACTGCCTCTCCACTGACTTCTGCTCAATGGAATTCCTTTATTTTTACTCATTTATTTGTACTCTCATCAAGTTTTTAAATGATTCTATAGTTGTACAATTACTGCTTAATCTAATCATGAAAACAAAATTTACGTTTGTTGTTTAACAGTTAAGCTATTTAAAGAAATACAGATATTTTATGAGCATACATGAGTGTGTGGGGTTGGGAAAAGTGGAGACAAAAGTAGAAGACTTCTCTCCAGCCAACATCCAATTAGCAGTGTCTTTACTGACCTGGCTAGGAATCAAGGCCTACTGGTTATTCAGCTGAAGTGATTGGCCTATAGTTGTCACAGTGTTGCCAAGAGAGAGCAAGCTGCACTGACAGTTTTAATTTTATCTTGTTATTTTTTTTGCTCTTTTTAGTGGTACCTATGGCTAAACATTTTTGTTACATATCATATAACACAGTCAGTGCCAGCAGGATCAAGCAAGGCACATTGATGTAGCTTTATATTAATATTAATTTCTTGTTACTTGCACACATTGCAACAGTTTATACTGTCAAGAGCAAAGGAACTAAGTGCAGTGTGTCTCCATCTTAAAGAAAGTTCAACCTTTGTCTCATAACATGTAAACTCACCCTAGACCGCTAGTGACGTAGTTTTCGTTTAATCTCGTTAGCGGCACATTCGGCTCAGCACAGCCCCATCCCAGCACATCCTCCCTGGCATCTGTTAGAGAGGCACCTCATCCTCCTCCTCCAGCCTCCCGCCTCCCCACAGGGTCACCAGACCTCTCGTGAGTTGTGTTTCTCCACACAACTGTACCTGTCACAGTCGTCCCCTTTGCTCTGCTTGGCCTCAGTGGCCATCTGGCTGGCATGCTACACTGCTGCTGCTGTAGCAACACACTTTCCCCTTACTGATTCCTTGATCTTGTGTATCTGTTTTTTGGTCTGGGATTTTAATATATATATATATATATATATATATATATACATATATATATATATATATATATATATATATATATATATATATATAGATATATATATATATATATAAACTGCAGTCCAAATGATTAAGCCATTTTGTTTCATCTCCTTCAACAGGGCCAGATTAAAGGCAGGGCTGACAAGGTCACAGCCCTTTCCATGGGCTAACAATAGTTGTAGTTATGCTATTTGCCCCTTAAACTCCCTGGCACTGAAATTTTTTCTGGCTTGTCTGCTTGTCAGCCTGATCTATGTTGATGAGAGTTTTAAATACTAGACCCATTCATATATCACCACCGCTGGGGTCCCATGCTGTGGTTGCAACAATAAGCTTTGGAAAGCAATTCCCTTACAGTGTAGTTGTTGAATGGTCGCAGCATAATTTGTGGCAGTCATGACAGGACCCAATCCTACTTCTGAATTTGGCCCTTCTCTCATATCTCCCGTTAATGTCTGTGACAAAATAATTTTTCTCCCATCTCCAGCTTAAGTATGTTGCTCTCTTGACCTTTCCTTTGAGCCTCTTTTATCTTCCATTCGTGTCTAAATATATTGGTGTCTTTACTGCTCTGTTTATTCCCATCCATTTTCCTTTGCTGTCATCTGTGACAAACTACGGTACCCTCCCGAGTTTTGCTTTCTTCATTCTGCAGGTATAGCGCTAAACTCGCGGATCGCAAAACTATTGAAAATACTAAAACAGCGCTTATATGTTCCGGCCCATGGAGAAGCTGACTTTTTTCCCTTTACTCCCTTGTTATTTCAAAATACGCACCATGTAAAAAGGAAGGCGGCTGGTTGCCTTACGATTGGCTGACAGTTCTGAAAACACGCTTGTGATTCGCCGAGTCTGATGACATCATCGACTGCGTTCATCCAATCACCGGCCTCTAACTATGATGAAATGAAAGCTTTGTGAATCTGAAGTCAACGTTGATAGTTAAATCATTAGTTCGTAGCTTTTACCGAGGGTCATTAGCGCGCATCTCTGTGAATCTTACCCCAGCACGTGTGAACACGGTCACCCAACTGCTAGTTTCTCAAGAATTTTGTACAGAGATTCAAAGTTGGCTGTATTTCGCACCAGTATGTTGGTTATTTTCTCGTGAGGTCGGTAAGTTGTGGTCACAAGAAGAAGAGGAGCATATCAGCTGATCAGTTTAGTAGTTATCCGCATGTTTATTCCAGTACCACAGTGAGTTCCACCTGGAGTAATCAGGTTGACCAGGTCTTGGATTTGAGTCTTGTCCAAGCATAGCTATTGCATTATCATGTCTGGGTCCTCACTGCTAAGTTCTTGTTGCATTTAATTAATGGTAGCAAGCTGTTACACACTCTCCCTTTGTCTCCGAGCTAACCACTCTCGAACCAACAAATGCTTTCTTTTCATTTTTTCTTTTTCTTCAGCAAACACCACAAAGCAAACTCTGCAACGTCTGGATCCATTGTTTGTTTTGCTTTTCAGTTGATGTATCCCAGAATGCAGCAGTCCTCTGTGTGACCAAACTTGAGGATAAATTCGAGGCAGAAAATTGTCGGGGGATAATTTCAGTGGAAAATTCCCGAGAAACTAGCTTATGTGACCGCGCCTTTAAGCTGCTGGTGTAAAACTGGGCCTTTTTCCTCCAACTGCGTTGGTGATAGGGGTGACCGGCAACTCCAACTTTTCCGGGTGTGCGTTGCACATGGCCAAGGTCAATTGTCTGTATTCACAACGTTAACAAAGCAGTCACCCTGTATCGATTAAATAGTAAAAAGCAGCTCTGCCAGTCTAATTTACAAGTTTCTTGGTTGGCCATTTTCCACTGCACCTCACTGCTCAGCCACTGCCGTCGTCTGTTTGTTTACATACAGCCGCGTGGTTGCTCGTACCCACAACCATTTTTCATTCGTACAGACAACCGGCATCTTGCTCCTGGTTGGGTGTACGGGCAACTGCGGTTGCCCGTAGCCCCAAAGGTTGGAGGAAAATAGTCAGTGTAACACCACCTCAAGGCATCTCGCGTGACTCCGACAGAAGGTAGATGTGACCTTACACAGCAAAGCAGCGTAAAACTTGGGGCGATAATGTTCGAAAGTCGGGTTGGTGAAAATTTTGGACTAAGCACGAAACTCGAGGATCACGAAACTCGGCGTGAAACTTGGGAGGGTACTGTAGTCTGGAATCTGGAATGTGGTGTTAGTTTAGTTATTTAGTTTTCTCTCAGCATTTGTTACTCAAATTTACTTTTACTGCAGGAACAAGGTATTCAAGGAAGAAAATCATTGTAGAATCAAAACACATGTCCTTCCTTTTACTGCACAGAGAAAGTAGCATTCAAGAGAGAAGTAAAGAATCAGAATACTTTCTTTCTTTCTTGTTCCTGTAACTTCACTCATCTTCAGGTAGACAACTGGCTAGTAGCACTGAATAGTTACTAGCAGTCCTGGCCCTTCCAAATGTTATTATGCACTACACATTTGAATTTAAACTGACACTTCACTGAATACAATAACAAATGGAGCTGCTTTTATGAGTTGGGCTCTACACTCTGCCTTATGGTAACCTATGTTTATGCAATATTACTGGATGGTTCTTAGATATTATGAGTCTGACATCGTATACTCTGTCTATATGTAGCGTTCAACTGGCTCCTAGGCTACTCTTGTAAACTCGTCGCTGATTGAACAGCGGCTGGAGGCAGCCTTCACCCACACATCATAGAAACAGACCTCTCCACACTTAAAGTTTAACTGTTGTGCTCTGTAGCCCACTCATGTCGCGTAATACATACGTATTTTCTTCATCACTGGGCAGTAGAAAAATTGTAGACTTTGACTGTCTTAAAACAACTCAAATTGAATAAAAATAAAGAAAATAATGCGAGTTAAAGTCAAAGAAGGGGTTATAAATACTTAAATATTTATTTCATGATGAATTTTTCATTGAATTAATAAGCTCCTGTAAAAACACACATTACTGTATGATAAAGAAAATTCTCCTGAAGACAATAGTGTCAATATATTCTTGATGCATCAGAAAAGAAGGAAGGTAAGCAAGTTTTTATGTGAACTTAATAAATTGTAATATTAGGCTATCTGTGCTGTGAAATCACTCGTCCATCACCTTCAACTTTGTATTAAAGCTTGCTTACCTCCATTCCTTTCTAGCTTTCCGATAATCTGTTGACGCCATCATCTTCAGGAGAATTCTCTTTATCAGATAGCACTGTTGGTTTTTAAAGTAGCTTAATAATTCAATGGAAAAAATCGGCATGGAATAAAAAGCGGTATAAACATTTATAACCCCGTCTTTGACTTCAACTCACATTATTTCCTTTATTTTTAGTCAATTTGAGTTGTTTTTAAGACAGACATAATCTACAATCTTTCTACTGCCCATTGATGAAGAAAGCAAGTATGTATTTCGTGACGTGAGTGGGCTATAGAGCATAACAGAAAAAAACTTGTATTGTGGAGATCTGTTTGTATGATGTGTGGATGAAGGCTGCCTCAGGCCACTGTCCAATCAGCGACGAACTTACAAAAGTAGCCTAGGAGCCAGTTGCAAGCTACAAATAGACAGAGTATAGTAGCCTGGCTGGGGACTGATAATTGGTCATCAAAATGTGCTTGTCCTTGTAATATTTTTATTGCCTTGGATAAGTGTAAGTGAATTTCAACTCTGTGAAAGCTCAGTAAAGGGTTTCTGGCTTTGCTCATGATCCTGAAGTAATATGAACTGATTTCAGATTGCTGTTTGTCAGAAACAGAACTACAATTTTTTTTCTTTTTTCAGAGTCCCTCCTCCTTCGTACATCAAGCCCCCAGGAGCGTACACAGCGCCTCATGTGATGCCTTTTGAGTAAGTGCGAAAACTGAGAGCAGAAACCTTGAGAAATGTAAAATGCTTGATTTTTTGTCATTTTCCTTTTCTAGGGATATGTGCATACCTCCATCCTTACTTTTTCTCGTTGCTAGGCCCATCGATGACCCTCTCACTCTCTTCAACAAACATCTGCAAGAGAAAGACGAGCAGCGGGCACGCAGGGCACGCAAGAGCCGGTCCCGGTCTCCTCATTCCCGGTGAGTGTCTGCATCCTGCTCATTGGGTCTCTCGGACTGCCCTTGACACAGATAATTCAGGTCTTTAGTCATGGGGAGGATCTGAACAGTATTGCCTCCTCAAATGTTTCTTATCATCTATGTCTCTGCCTGCCAAACTGTATTCTGTGTCTCCATATGTTTTCAATAGCTTCGAATGCTACGGCATAGTAAATCATTAATTATTTAGTGGTCGAAATGCTTAAAGATCCATACATAATTGGTGTATGGCCAGGACACGTCAGCTACTCAAGTTGCATGTATCCCTCATGTGAGGCGCCTAGAGCCAGAGTGACAAGCGCTGAAAATTAAAACTGAGAGAAACAGGACCAAAGTTTTGCAACACTCAGAATGCGGTATCTCCTCAGTGAATTGAGATAGGGAACTGGGCTTGGTGTCAAAATGTTTGTTAAAGTATGTGCTTTACAACCAGCATAGTAAAAATAAAGCATTCTGAAAGACAAATAGATGACTGCATTTTTCTCAGATTTTATTTTGTTAAGAATATCACGCAATTGCATTGAATTGTATCTAGCGCCCACCCATTGTTTATTTCCATTATTCTGTCCTGTTGTTTCATTCTCCTTTACTCTAATGGGATTTACAACCATCAAAATGAGATTTTGTTTAATTAGTTTTATTGAGCAATGTCGTAAGCGATATACACGTATTTCCTAATCTAAACACCAAATTCCCAAGAGAATAATACAAGTTATAAAAAAATACTACTACCACTAATGCCACAAAACAAAAACAAACAACTGATAAACAGTATAAAAATAAACCAGAATGAAGGAAAAATAGTCATCAGTTACTTCCAAAGCTGCACATTGTTGCCACACCTGGAAAGAAATAGAAATACATTTTATTGTAGTGCACATTGGCACAGTAAAAATGGTGTGTTAAGGGGGGTGGCCATTTTTTTACCCTTTTTTCTTTATTCAATGAGTTATCGTTATGATTCATATACCAGACGTAAAGGACACCCTACGCATAAGATTTAGCCCAAAAAAGCAATCTTATCACCTTTCCATTATTTACCAATGAATGCAAGTTAAGTTGTTTTAGTATATGAAGAGTCATTGTTTACTTGAATCCTTCTGCACTATGCAGAAACAACTAGTTTCTTAGATGTCTTTGCTTCATCACAGGAAGGTGATGAAATAAAGTATTTGCTGTTGAGCTCAAAATCATGCCAAAATTCTAATGCCGTACACATGTATTGCCCAGCCTTTGAGCCTATCACACTTGTGATGCATGAGTCCGTCACCTGGACTCTATGGGCTAAAGTCACCCCTGGTGGCAGGCTCAGGCCAATCACCTCATGCACATGGAGAAGGTAGAATCATCTTATGCTGTGTGTCAGAATTTTGTTGTTGTTTTGTGGGTGTGATTGTCTTTCTTCACATTCCTGTCATACTAAGGAGAAAAGCATCAATGTCTTATGCCTGACAGTGTCCAAGTAAGTTGTCTTGCGCCTGCCACCAGCAGTCACATCATGTTCTGTTTCTTCCAATCACCTCATGCACATGGAGAAGGTAGAATCATCTTATGCTGTGTGTCAGAATTTTGTTGTTGTTTTGTGGGTGTGATTGTCTTTCTTCACATTCCTGTCATACTAAGGAGAAAAGCATCAATGTCTTATGCCTGACAGTGTCCAAGTAAGTTGTCTCACCAGCAGTCAAATCATGTTCTGTTTCTTCCAATCACCTCATGCACATGGAGAAGGTAGAATCATCTTATGCTGTGTGTCAGAATTTTGTTGTTGTTTTGTGGGTGTGATTGTCTTTCTTCACATTCCTGTCATACTAAGGAGAAAAGCATCAATGTCTTATGCCTGACAGTGTCCAAGTAAGTTGTCTTGCGCCTGCCACCAGCAGTCACATCATGTTCTGTTTCTTCCATGCCATGAAGGTCACCTCTCCACCGCTACCACCCAAGAGGCCGGTCTTCACGTCGGTCCTGGACTCGGTCAAGGTCTCGCTCCCCGTCAAGGTCTGTCTCCAGAGGTCGCCTGGGTGGTGGTGGCACTCGGTCGCCACGCTCGCCCATCCGGCACCGCTGGAGTCGGTCACCTCAACCCCGCGGCCACAGCTCCTACCACTCCCAGCGGTCACCCTCATTCAATAGAGAACGCTCCCCGTCTAACCACTCCCTTTCTCTAAGCAGGTAATTTCAGATCTTTATTGCTTTCATTTCATCACAATAAGTGTATTTTATGGTGTGGTATAACCCTTTCTTTTACTAAATGTACTATACTACAGAGCTACATGACAGTTAGTGTTTTGGCTTTCTGAATTATGCAATCTTTCTCTCAGTCCATCATCTACTGAAGTTCTTAGCATTACCACTATTTTTTTATGCCCATCATCTTCCATTTTTCATTCCTTGTGGGTGACAGTATGCCAGGAGAATGCATTGTCTAAAGGGAGCTAAAGCCCCTATTGTGAACCTTGTGTTTTTCTGTCACTGGAATTGACTATAGTATCTAATTGCCTGACAGTTTCTAAGTGTTGTGGTGTTGATCCCACAGGAGCCCAAGCCCCAGCCAGCGTATCAAGTCTCCCCTGCAGGTGCGGCCATTGTCGTCACTGCCGCCACGCTCGCCCGCGAGGTATGTACCTCTTCTTTGCATCATCTATAGAAGTGTCGCAAATATCCCTGACAAAATAAATTTCAATTCTCAAGTAGTGAATCACAAAACAGTCGGCTAAGAATGATTAAGTAAGTCTGGTTTTTTAATTATTTTTGGCTCAGTACCCCCTAAATTGAGCTCCACCTCTGCCAGTCTGAAATTACTATAGTCTTTTCTTTGAAGTTCTGGACAGCTCTTGGACTGAAAAAAATGTGTGGCAGAGGCGTGTACTGGGTGGAGATATCAAACAGCAAAATTATTCATATCCTTCATCACATTGTTTAAAGAAATGTACCTCATATTCTCCTTATTCATGTGAGTCACTGCCTTTGTACATGCATGAAGGCAACATTACCACAGAAACCCCTTTAAATACTTCCTGAGTAATCAGTGATAAGAATATAGCGTTTGTTTGAATATTATTATTTCCAACCTGTCTACCTAATGTGACCCCTTGGTTGTGTTAGTGAAAACTTGGTGTTCAATTTGACAACACTCAAGTTCAGCTGGCTTTGCATAGAGAATCATCTAACAGTGGTTGCTTGAACCCTTGCACCTACAAGTCATGAATCTGTGAACAGCTCACAGACCACCACCAGATAAAATGATGGTTCACTGTACTGCTTCATTGAATGGTCAGGGTCATCAGCACCATCTAAGAGGTCACTGTCACCAAACTGTTATACTTTCATCTTCAAAAAGGGCAGCAATCTCTGAGTCAGAGACTTTTCTCATCATCATCATTTCATCGATGCCTGCTCCCACCAGGGGATGGACACGGCAGAAGAGTTTCCAACTTTCTCTATCCAGACACTTCCTCCTTGCCTGCTCAAAGTTTCTCAAAGATCTTTCACCCCTCTCTCTAATGTACTCTTGCACCCTATCTCTCCATTTCACTGGAGGTTGTCCTCTAGCATTCCCTCCCTCTGTCTCACTCACATACACCCTTCTGGTCATCTTACTCTCCTCCATTCACTCCATGTGGCCAAACCACTTTAAAGTCTGTCGCTTCACTTCTTCCACCACTCCACACTTCTTCCCTTCACCCCTGTGACACATTCCAAAATGCTCGTACACACTTTCATTACTCATTCCATGCATTATATTCACACCACAAGCACTCCTCAAATAACTCATTTCCACTGCCTGCACTCTAGACCTCTGACTCATTCCAGGCCCATGTTTCACTTGCATATGTGAGGGTTGGTACTATTATTGTATTTCTCAAATCCCACTTTACCTCCATGCTCACACTTCTGCCATTCATGATTTGTCCCAAAGACCCTACCACCCTTCTTCCTTGCAATTCTCTTATCTCTCCCTCCATACCACCATGCTTACACATAACTGATCCAAGGTACTTAAACTCATTGACCTCCTCCATTTCTTCACCATTCAAAATTATTTTTGCATTCTTTTTCACATTCAATTCCCACTCTATATAGGCATACGAAATCTACGACCTCACTTCTACTTCGCTCACAAACCATCACTACTTTTGTTGACATTTACTTTCAGCTTTCTCCTTTTACAGACACTATCAAAAACACTGACCAAATTTTGTAAGTCACTTTCATTTTCTCCAATGAGCACTGTGTCATCAGCAAACAGTATTGAATTCAGTACCCACTTCCTTCCCTCAGCGAAGTCTTACTCCAACTTCCCCAACTTTGCCCTTCATTTCTCTAATGACACCATCCATATAAATATTGAACAACCATGGTGACATGACACATCCCTGTCTTAAGCCCACTTTTATCTCAAAATGTTCACTTGTTTTTCCACTAATTTTGACACATGCAGATGCATCCTCATAGAAAGACTTTATTGCACTAAGCAGTTTTCCTCCCACACCATAAATCTTTAAAACATCCCACAATGCAATCCAATCGACTCTGTCATAAGCTTTTTCCAAATCCATGAAGGCAGCATTTAGTTTCTTTCCTTTTGCTATTATTTTTCTACTACCATCCTGGAGGAAAATATCTGATCCACACATCCCCTTCCCTTCCTGGAGCCTCCTTCTTCTTCACTGATTTTCTCTTCCGTAAGTCTTTGCACCCTCTCTATTATGACTTTTCCATATACCTTGCCGGGTATACTCAGAGACTTATACCTCTTTAGCTCCCACATTCCCCTCTCCTGCCCTTCCCCTTGTAAACTGGGACAATGATGGCTTTCGTCCAGTCTGCTGCCCCCCCCCATGCTGCTTCACATATCTTGACCATCCATTTAACAACTACATCTCCACACTTCAACATTTCTGCTGTGATTCCATCAATTCCTGCTGCCTTTCCATTTTTTAATCTTTTCATTGCTTGATTTACTTCTTCATATGTCCCTTTCTTTATATACTCCTCCTCTACCTCTACTCAAAACTGCTGCTGTTACAGCTGCTGGACGTCCATCCTCAAAATTCATTAAGTTTTTTAAATATTCTCTCCATCTCTCCTTCACAGCTGCCCCGTCTTTCAACATCTTTCCATTCTCATCCATACTTGTGGAGATTTTTTCTGCATTTCTTTCATTTTTTACTTCTTTCCAATATGATTTCCTGTTCCCTTTATATTTTTCACTTAGTCTTTTTCCAAAGTCTTCATCAACTCTTTTCTTACTTTCTTTTATTGCTTGTTTTAATTTCATTTTGCATTCTCTATATTTTTATTTCCTTTCCCTTTTTACTTGCTCAGCCACATTTCTTTCTTGAGATTTCTTAAAAAGTTCCCTTTTCTCTTGGGGGGCTTCATGGTGCAGTGGTTAGCACACTCGGCTCACAACTGAGAGATCCCGGGTTTGATTCCCGGGCGGAGTGGAAAAATTTGGGCGGCTTTTCTGATACCCTACTCCCCTGTCCACCCAGCAGTGAATGGGTACCAGGTATTAATCGGGGGTTGTGTTCCGTCTCCTGGGATCTGTTCCCTTCTATAATTCCTTCCCCTCCTGTCTCTCTTCGGCATATGACCACAGATGTTGCACCGACTAAACGAAACTTTCCAAAACTTTTACCTTTTCTCTTTTACTATCCTCCTCATCTCTTCTGTCCACTATAAATTTCCTTTTCTTTTTCCATCTCTCACCACTTTCATCCCTACCACTTTCCTGTTGTAGTTACCATTACTTCTTTAAATGTTCCAAAAACTTTTTCAATATTTGTACTATCTTTTACACTTTCCCATTTTTCACTTAAGGCCTCTGCCATTTCACGTTCATTCTCATCTTTTATTTCTTTTTCCTGTAACTTTTCTATCTTCAGTATTTCCTTTTTTACTTTACCGTTCTTTTCAAACACCCACTTTTCTTTCAGCTTTAATTTTGCCAGCACTGCAAGATGGTCAGATCCATCAAACAGTCCTCTTACTACCTTCGCATCACAAATATCTTTTCTAAGCCTTCCATCTACTGCCACATAATCAATCAATCCTTTTTGCTCATAGTCTTCTCCCCTCCTCCATGTGTATCGGAGGATATTCTTGTGCTGAAAGAAGGTGTTTGCTAGGAATAGCCGCCTCTCAGCACAGACATCCACCAGGCACTCTCCATTTTCATTCTTCCCAGGTATTCCCCATTTTTCCACCACACATTCATCACTCACTTTAGCATTCATATCTCCCATCATAATAAGTTTCTTTCTTAAAGCTCTTCAGACATGCATTCACTTCCTCCCAAAAAGCTTCCCTTTCCCTCAGTCCTTTTTTACTTTTCACATTTACTGGTGCATAAATACACACCCATGCATACTTTACTAAACCTACTTTTCCTTTCACCCACACAATTCTTGATCCCTTCCAACCAACCATAATCAGTCACGCCATTCCGCACTCTTTCAGACATCACAATAGCACATCCTTCCTTACTCTTGCCTCTATACTTCTCATCTATCCCCGTCCAGGCACACCCTCCCACGTACCCCCTCTACCATCACTCACACCAGTTTTTCGAATATGTGTTTCACTCTCCCAACACATCCACTCTACCATTCACAAAATTTTCAGTCATTACTCTCCTCTTTTCCTCAACACCTACCCCATTCACATTAATAGTCACCAGTCTCAAGTGCCGTGGTGCACTTTTCTGAGTCACAGTGCGTCTCAAAGGGCACCAGGGATGTCCAGCGTTGTCATCTGAGGGGGAAATAAAAGCACCAATTATTATATAATCATTATTATTGACTCACCGTGGCTCGAGTTATGATTGCATTGATTTTATACGTATAAAAATAAAACAAGACAGCATTAGGCTTACAGGATTTCCCTTCAAAACTAGATAAATATATATGTGAAATATTGCATTCTTGAGTTTCCCAAATCTTCCATTACTCCTGCAGTAATGAATTAAGATACAAACAAAAGTTAATGTAACAATTGTTTAAGTGCAACCATAAATATGAGCTAAACTCTTCCCTAAGAGGTACGTACTTGTACATGGTAAACACTGCTTGGGTTAGTTTGGCAACTTTTTCAATAAATGCTAGACCAGAATTATTCCTTTAAGTTTGGCCATTTTGTTTTGATGTCTCGTACATCCACCCCTGCAGGCCCCATGTGGAGTATGGCGGCCCAAGGGAGTTTGACAGGTTTGCCCCATCCTCTCATCCGCCCGAGGAATACTCATCCTATCCTCCACCTGGGGCATCATGGGACCCACACTCGTGGTGAGCTATAGGCTATGACTCACAGTATTCACTATCTTGTTTGTGTGTGTCATTGTCCAAAGAAAGCTAAGATTTAGGTTTCTGCTGTTTGCCATGATCATAAAGCAGTATTGACCTTGGAACAGATGCCAAGATAAATGACCAAAAGTGATCTAATAACTTATAAATACAAGAAAACATTATGGAAATTTATTTGCTTTCTTTCTATTTGAAAAGCATGGACTGCATGGTTTGGTGGTTTGTTTGAAATGTTGATTGATGGAAGTGGTTTATTATACACTTGCTGTGAGAGACAGTTTGGACCCACAGCAATGGTTGCAAGTTGGATGAGTTCAGGTTGAGGAAGGAGATGATCAAGAAAAGGTTTACAAATAGGGTAGTGGTTGTAAGTCTTAAAATCTCCTGTCATCAAGATGGCTGCAAGCAAATATTATACAATACACCCAGATGCTTCCTTCCAGCAAAATTTTTCAAAAGTATCCAGACATTATTGTAGAAACCTGATATCTCTTCCGAAGTGCCATTTTCACAAATTTCAAGTATCAGAGCTCCTGTGTCCACCAAATTTTTGCTCTGTTTGTGAATCTGCTGTAGTTCTGGAGTTTGTGAAAATAAATAATTAGTATTATTTCTTTTTAGGTACAACCAGTCGTCACACAAGAACTTCCACGGGGACTTGAGCGATGGACAGGGGAGGGCCAATCGAGGGCAGCGCGGAAGGGAGAGGGGCGGCATGCGACAAGGCGACTTTGGGTACGACCAGCACAGTCAGGAGGGTCGGTACCCTTATGACAGGCCCCAGCCCCATGTTGAACCTCAGAGGGGGCTGATGGGAGCTGCCCCACACTGGGAGAGAGACTCATTTGACTATGACAAGGATAAACCATGGATGGATAGAGGTGCAAGGCTACCACTGGAGCCTGAACGGAGGTACTATGGTGAAATGCACAAACTTCCTTGGGAGTTTGACGATCCAAGGGGAAGGCGAGAGTGCTTGGATAACATCCGAAGACATGGTGAGCCATCAGGGCATAAGGGCCTCGAGGATGAATGGTCAAGGTATCCTAACGTGGAGCGGAAGAAATTTGAGGAGGAAGAGGCAAGGCGGAGAAACTTCCGATCACATGGGGACTTTGACAATCCTAACAGACCTGACACGGACCCCTTTGACGACTTCAAACGCTTCCCCCAGCAGCGAAAAGATGACGGGAGGAGAGATGAAGGTCTGAGAAAAGATTCCGAGTTACGCAGGAACCCAGAGCCCCATAGGAAAGATGTAGAAGCCAGGCTTGGGCGCCTTGAAGGAAAACGGGTGGATGAGTGGGACGTGAAGTCTAAAGCAAGTTCACGCCACAGGGAGCTCCAGGAAGAGTCCATTGCATACCATTGTAAGTCCCACGACTCCCCCAGCAAGAACTTCAACAAGTCGCCAATGAGGGACCGGAAGGACAAGGACCCAGAGAGGAAGGAAAAGGATGTGGAGAAGAGGGAGAAAGATGGAGACCGGAGGGAAAAGGAAGGAGATAGGAGGGAGAAGGATATGGACAGAAGAGAAAAAGAAGGAGAAAGAGATAAGGACAGTGACAAGAGGGAAAAGGATGTGGAGAGAAGAGAGAAAGATGCAGACAGACGAGACAAATTCAGCGACAGACGGGATAAAGAGTCTGACAGACGGGACAAAGATATGGAGAAGCGAGATAAGGAAATGGACAGGAGAGACAAAGATGGAAAAGAGAGGGACTTAGACAGAAAAGACATCCACAAAAGAGACAGAGAGGGTGGAGATGGTGGGAGAAAGGACTCTTACCGAAGAGAGAGAGATGCCAGCGATCGGAGAGACAAAGAAAGTGACAGGAAATCCCGGGATGTTGATAGAAGAGATCGGGACGGAGAGAAGAGAGATAGAGACCTGGATAGGAGGGATAGAGATTCACAGAAGAGAGACCATGAGAGGAAAGAAAAGGGTGATGGCGACAGATACACAAAAGACGATGCCAGGAAAGAGAGAGAGAGCCGGAGGGAAAGGGACGGGGAGAGAACCCGTACCTCCAGGTGGGAGAGATCAGATGCCAAGGCTGATAGAGAGAAGGAGATGGAGAAGATAAGAAGTGACAAGTCTAAAGATGGCATCCAAGGGAAGGAGAGCAGAGGAAAAAGCAATGAAAAGGAAGAGAAGCGCAAAACCCGGCAGAAAGAAGAGAGGCTAGATGGCCAGAGCCACAAGAGCAATAGCCGAGACACTAAAGAGGAGGATGGAAAGCTGGAAAAAAGGAAGCACGAACGCAAGAAGAAGAAGAAGGAGAAGCGAAGGGCATCTCAAGCCTCCACTGAACTTAGCCAAGCTGAACTCTCAGGAGATGAGGTGGAGGACAAGAAGAGAAGGAAGAAGAAGGAGAAGAAGAAGAAGCTTAGGGGTGATGCAAAGAAAGATTCCGAAGAGACAGCTAAACCTCCAGAAGAAGGAAACAGTCAGACAGATACGGACCCTGTTGATGCATCATTCACACAAGAGTTAGAACCTACAGAGCTTACCATGCAGAACCCTGGCACAACCTTGTCTGAACCCGAGGTGCCAGAGAGTAACACAACGCCAGAAAAGATGTTCCCACCTGTCCCTCTGCCCCAGCTGTCAAAATGGGAGAGAGATGAGGATGCTTCCCACAGCCCCAGCAGCAGCACGGTGGCAGAAAACACCGAGCCGGAGGAGGAGCGAAAGGTAACTGTGGACATCTTGAAGAGAGCCGAAAACGCCTTGTTCTCAGGACGAGGTTTGGTGTCTCGTAAGGTGTTCCTTGATACTCAGAAGCAGCGAGATGATGAACGGAGTCCCACGCCAGACTGGGACCGCTCAGAACTACGCGAGGCCAAGAGGAGAGGTCCGTCCATACAGATAACAATTTCCTCAAAAACAGAGTCTCAGATAGGACGGCCCCGAGCAGGGAGGATCGAAGTATCGAGTCCAGAGAGGCAAGATGAGCAGACAGGACGACCCCGAGCAGGGAGGGTTGAAGCAACTAGTCCAGAGAGGCAGGAAGAGAGAAAGTCAACATCTAGGCTGAAGTGTCTCCCTGATGAACCAATGCCTGAGAGAAACTCAAAAGAAGACAAGGAGGTTCCTAGTACTTCTGATTCTGACTTAACCAAAAGCCGAAAGAAGACTGAGAAGGAGGATGCATCACGCCCCGAACCTGGAAGAAATGAAAGCAGCGAACCACAACCAGTCATAGAAGAGGATTCAACTCCATCAGTTCTTGAGGATCTAACTAAGGCAGATACAGAACCAAATGAAAGCATTCAGCCTCATGTTTCTACAGAGCCTCCAGAAAGTGTGAACATGGATGGAGAGCCAAAGGGACTGAAGAGAGAACTATCAATGGAAGAATTTATGGAAACCAAGAGACTAAAGGGAAATGAAGAGGCAGCTGTGAATAGTGATGAGACCGTTGCAAGACCAGATGACCAAATTGTGAGTGGAGCAAATAATGAAAGTATCGGCAATGAAAGTGAGTCACTCATAACAGAACCAGACAATGACTTAAAAAGCTCTGCACCATTAACTTCTCCACCTCAACCTTCCATAGAAGATAATATAGAGTTGTCTGCAGCAGATACAATCAAGCCAGATGAAGGATCTGAAGGGAGGCAGAATGTTGTCGCCGGCATGCAAACTCCAGATGGTGAGGGGACAGATGACATGGAAGCATCTGACTTTGACCCACACAGTAATATCTCTAGAGAGGAAGAGGATGCAGAAGAGCAAGTGAAAGAGGAGGAGCAGAGGGCAGAAGGAGAGAAGGATGTGGAGACTGAAGGGACAGAAGAACAGGAAGTGAAGAAGAAATACTCCCCCATACGTGTTCCCTCGCCCGCACCAAGCAAAGCCTCCAAAGAGAAAGTGAAAGAGAAGGTACGAAAGCGCAAAAAGCGAAAGAAATCCCTCAGCATTAGCTCCAGTAACAGCAGCTCCAGTTCCTCCTCCAGCAGTAGCAGTAGCAGTAGCAGTGAAGATGAGGAGATTGCAAGGAAAAAGAGACGAAAGAAGAAGAAGAAGAAGCGAATGGTGAACAGTGACTCGAGTGATGCAGAACTGAAGAGCAAACACAAGAAGAGGAAAAAGGAGAAAGAGAAGAAAAAGAAGAAGAAGAAAGAGAAAAGAAAGAAAGCAGATAAACAAAAGTGAGGAAGGAGTACTAAGGCAGAGGTGAATGGTGAAGTGATGCCAAGCCAAGGAGCAAACACATCAAGAGGAAGGAAAGAGAAGAGGAAGAAGAAAAAGAGAAAAGTTGAATTAACAAAGATGACAACCCTCAAATGCCAAAGCATTGTTGTCTTCAATATTTTCATAATTAATTTTTATGTTGTAGATAAACATAATGATGTATATTTTTAAAGAGAAGGAGAAATTTTAAGTAACATTTATGAAACTGAGTTTGTTCTTCTGTATGATGTGGAATAGATTTGTCTGCTAAAAGACCAAATTTTTTTTTTTAGCCTTTACTTCTATTCTATTTATAGTTATAACATCATCAGGGATTGTACTCATTGACAAGTAACCAAAGGGCACACAAAGTACACTTCAAGATCCATTGTGAAGGTCAATAAAGTGAATGTGAATTTCATTAAACTGTGTGTAATGTTACTCCTGTGTGAATGGACATCAGCAGCAACAACTGCTACTACAGTAGAACCTCATTTATCCGTCATTCAAAAGAACGGCACGAATCTGGGGCCTGAATTTACAAAAATTCTTACTTTTTTTTTTATGTGCTGCCTGTAGTGCCTGTAGGCTTTCTTGAGGGGCCTCATGGTTGGCCCCAGCCCATTTGTGGCACAGGCTAATTTTATTTATAATGGCTGCTATGGTGTATGACTTGCTGGGCCCATGCTGCCCCCCGGTGCTCCTCTTGACCAAAGTCGAGAAGGATAGAATCCGTATGAGGGCAGTTTAGAAAGCAAAGAGTTGTGCCAGACTCTATCGAAAGCTTTAGATATGTCTAGCGCAGCTGAGAAAGTTTCACCAAAACGGCAAAGAGAGGATGACCAAGAGTCAGTTAAGAGAGCAAGAAGATTGCCAGTAGAACACCCCTTGCAGAACCCATACTGGCGATCAGATAGAAGGTCAGGAGTGGAAAGGTGCTTTTGAATCTTCAGGTTAAGGATTGATTTAAAGGCTTTAGATAGACAGGAAAGTAAAGCTATAGGGCGGTAGTTTGAGGGATTGGAACGGTCACCCTTCTTAGGCGTTCTTCCAGCAGTAAGGAAAGGTAGATGTTGATAGGCAGAGACGAAAGAGTTTGACCAGGCAGGGTGTCAGCACAGAAGCACAGTTTTTAAGGACAATAGGAGGCACTTCATCAGGTCCATAAGCCTTCTGAGAGATGAGGCCAGAGAGGGCATAGAAAACATCATTCTTAAGAATCTTAATAACAGCATAAAGGAGTCGGAGGGGGGATGAAAAGGAGGAATATGCCCAGAATTGTCCAGAGTGGAGTTTTTACAGAATGTTTGAGAGAAGAGTTAAGGAGAGGAGGGAAAGATGAAGAAGTGAAATTGGAGGAGATATTTTTGGCTAGGTGCCAGAAGTCTCTGGAAGAATTAGAAAAAGCAAAGTTTTGACATTTACTATGGATGAAAGAGCTTTTGGTAAGTCAAAGAATAGATTCGGCACGATTTCGGGCAGAAATATAAAGATCATGGTTAGCAGGAGCACAAAGGCTCTGTTACCTTTTGTGAGCTGCCTCTCTATATTTGACAACACAAGAACAGCGTGATTAAACCAAGGCTTTTTAGCATGAGGAGTAGAGAAAGTACGCGGAATGTGTGCCTCCATTTCAGAGACAATCACCTCTGTGATGCGCTGGGCACACACAGAGGGGTCTCTCTCCTGGAAGCAGTATATAATATTTCCATGGGAAATTGGTAAAGTATACATCCTCAGGTCGTCCCACCGAGCCAAAGCAAAATGCCACAAGCATCACCTCTTCGGTGGGTCCAGAGGCTGTACAGGAGCGATAGGACAGAATACAGAAATAAGGTTGTGATCAGAGGGGCCCAACGGAGAGAACAGTTTGACAGAGTAAGCAGAAGGGTTAGAGGTAAGAAAGAGGTCTAGTTTGTTGAGCCTGTCTCCAAGACGGTCGGGAATACGTGTAGGGTGCTGAACCAACTGGTCTAGATCATTGAGGAGAGCAAAGTAGTAGGCTTGTTCACCAGGCTGGTCAGTGAAAGAGGATGAAAGCCAAAGCTGGTGATGAACATTGAAATCTCCAAGGATGGAGATTTCAGCAAATGGAGAGTGGGTACGTCAAGATGTGCTCCACTTTAGAGTTCAAGTAGTCAAAGAATTTTACATAGTTAGTAGAGTTAGGTGTGAGATAAACAGCACAGTATTTAGTAACAGAATGACAATGAAGTCTTAGCCAGATGATGGAAAATTCTGAAGAGTCAAGGTCGTGAGCGCGAGAGCAAGTGATGTCGTTGCGCACATAGGCGCAACATCCAGCTTTGGATTGAAATTTAGGCTAGAGATAGGAGGGAACAGAGTAGAGATTGCTGTCAGTAGCCGCCGAGACATGTTTCGGTGAGGAAGAAAAGGTGAGGTTTAGAGGAGAGATGGTGCTCCACGGAATGGAAATTGGAACGAAGACTGCGAATGTTGCAGAAATTAATCCGAAAGAGGTTCGAGGAGTTATCAAGACACCTCTCAAGTCGGTAGCCAGAAGGGGAGTCCTCCTTGGGGGAATTTGTGGCCCCCCCCCCCCCCCCCCCTCAGGCGGGGACTCCGAGGCTCTGCTATAGTTAGCCATTTTGAATTTGTAAAATTTGGGAAAATGGTGTGTATGTTGTGTGAATGTAGTGTGGTGTGGAAAGAGAGAGGATCTGTCTTTAGAGAGCATGCTGAATTACTCTCTGGTGTTGATGAGACAATAGGGAAACGGAAAGTGAGGACACGAGGAGGGTCTTTGGAGGGCCGCAGCACCTTCTTCTTCTTCTTGTGGGATTTACCCCCTAAAAAGGGGGAACCCGCCGCTGGCGTGCGGCGGGTGTGGGGAAGCCACCGCCGCCGCCACAGCCACGGGGGCTCCGAACGAGCAGCGACGGAGGCACGGGCCCTCCGAGCAGGCGCTCAGGAACAGCCCGTAGCTGAGCCGAGCGAGCAACTCAGCAGTCTATAGGTGGCCCAGAGGCCGGGAGAGTTGCTCGCTCGACGAGTGCTGGCGGTCCACTGTCCGCCGCAGCACCTTCTTCTTCTTCTTCTTCTTTTAGGATTTACCCCCTAAAAAGAGGGAACGGGCCTTTGTCTATGCGACGGCCCGTCGCAGGGGGGAACCCGCCGCTGGCGTGCGGCGGGTGTAGGGAAGCCTCCGCCGCCGCCACAGCCACGGGTAAAAGCCGGCGAGCAGCGACGGAGGCACGGGCTCTCTGGGCAGGCACCCAGCAGACACCCGTAGCGATGCTCGTGCGAGCAGCCGACTGGTCGACTTGACCACGGAGAGGTGGCCCTAAGCGAGGATGACCCCACGGGTCCACCTCGCCTACGTAGAAGGGCCACCCGGCTGCTCGCCCGAGGAGTGCTGGCGTTCCACTGCCGCAGCACCTTCCTCGAGTCGCTTCCCATATATACCTCACCGGGAGTGGCTTACAGCCGTTTCGGTAGGTGTCTCCTTACCTACTCGATCCAATTGTCCCTGTAATATTGCTTGCATTGAATTTTCATTCACTATCTCGGAATCATCACACTTTTCCGGTTCTGTTGGTATGTAAAGCCGTGTCCACACTATCGAGCATGCTCGACGGGCAAACAGTGATACCAGATCACAATAGGTAGTGACTAGTGAGAATGAGGGTTGATGACGTCAGAAGCGGGAAAACCACAGGCAGGGATCTGGCAACAAACAGTGCTACCAGATGTAGTTTAGCCCACAATATCTACTCCTTCACCGGGCAAAGACTGGCGGGCAAAGTTGTAAACTGATGAGTGGTGTCAAATACAGGTTCATGGTTCAGTTTCACTCTGACCCTGCTGAAGAGTGGGGTGCGGGACCTGTCTCACCATGCCGAACACCGTCGAGAGGAAGAAAATAGCCTTGTGTGGGATAATTCTTGGCGTGTGTATGAAAAAGCTCCTGACTTGCGAGAGTTTTCTATCTGTCGCATTTCACGCCTGTACTGATTTCGCAAAGTATCTAGTTTCTTTTTTATATCCGCAATGGTAACGGATGCATACTTCTTTTGTATTTCCCTTGTTATTGCTGTAAGGGCTACTACACGTTTATTTCTGTCCTTATAATCAGCGCTTTTTATGTTCCACAAGCAAGGTTTTTGACGGTACATATCAATTATCCATGCTGTATCTTGCTTGGACCACTGAAAGTTTCCTCCTTCAGGTACACTTGTAGAAGGACCGCCAGACATGCTGATATGCACATAACACTTTGAATGTGAGATAGATTCCTACTTAATTCCGAGGAAACGTTTAGTGTTTCGCATCATACCAGTCGAAACAGTTTCTGGTGCTTCCTTCAAACTCACTCACAGACAGTTGCCCGCTCGTTTGCCCGCAGTCTCCTCGCTTCTGACGTCACCTTCGTGCCTGCCACTCACCCTCCTTGCTTATGTATTGGAACGGGATCTGGTATCACTGTTTGCCCGTCGAGCATGCTCGATAGTGTGGACACGGCTTAACACGTACACGCGGGTAAGGGAGGGCGCCGATCCCCGCGGTGCCCCGTGGGCGTGGGTGGTGTGACGCCCGGCTCAAGCTCAAGCTCGGCTCAGGTTGTAAACACACACCGCGGCCGCGCCTCCACCAATCACCAACGCATTTTTACCTTCTCCAAGGCCTCGAGTATCGAGCCGACCACCTGTCTTGGCTTGTAGCAATGGATGACTCTCTCGCTCACGTGGATCCAGAGGTGAGGGTAAATCACTTCTTTGCAGAACAACAAATGATTGAAAGCATTTACTGCTCCACGGTGTGGGATCCTTACACACACAGAAACATTAAAAGGTTAGAACAAATCAACACCAAGGCGGCTAGGTTCATTACAAACAATTACACTCGAACGCCTGGCATCACAACACGGATCAAACAACAGATAAACATGGAACCTCTTCACATACGCAGACAAGCACACAGACTTACACTTATGTACAAGATCACAAACACTCACAATGACACATTATTGACCCTCTCGCGAACCGTGACGCCAATGGCGTGTAAAATTTTTTGGTAAAATTTTTTGGTAAAACTCTAGTGTTTGCCCATAATCCCCCCCTCACCCCCAAGACAAGCTTGGGGACCTGTGGGAATGCGGGGTTTCGGGTGGGGGACACGAAATCCGTTGCAATTGGATTTTTTTTATGGTGTGTGTGTGGGGGGGGGGGGGAAATACCCTAGATGTAGGGATATTCCCTACATTTAGGGAATGTTTTCCTCCCACAACTACTAAATTAAGTGTGCGACGAATTTAGTGTTCCCCATACAGAAACCACGCATTCCCACTGGAGGCCAAGCTTGTTTCGGGAGAGAAGCATAGCGAACCCACCAAACGATGGTCACCTCACCGGTCTGGCATGGGGCCCTCGGCCAGCTGTGTCCACATGAACCGCCTACACCACACTCATGCCCTCTCGCTTCCACCGGTTCTATTAGGTTGTTACCTCATCGCAAGGTTTCTGTCCTGCTAGTAGAGTCTGTGGAACCAAACACGGTGTATATTCATTGTTTATCACTGACACAAGCAAAACCACTAGCTACCCGTGATCCATCCAACGTCGCACCCTAGAGAGTACTGTGGGTTCTAGCACAAATGCAGGCTCTCGAACCTCCTGCCCAAGCTGTTCGAACATGTGAATCCTGACTAACCGCATTTCGAACCTGCTTCAAGGGTTCGTGTTGCCAGTAATTGAAGGTATTTGTGGAGATTGACCCCGCGCCTCCAAAATACGATAATACACCTCCATATTATAGTTAAGGAACGAAATACATGTCCCTCAACTATAATATGAAGGCTCAAGTACTTAAAAGTAGAAAAAGGGGGAAATCGATTCTTTTAGCCGGGGAGCACATTAATTAAAACTACTCTAACTGAACGTTACATAACCTATCCTCCAACGGGGGGCTTCACCCCCCTTGCGCCCCCTGTTAACCAGGGGGACTGTGCCCCCCCTGGAACCTCCCCCCACATGTATGGTGCGCTGTAATTTTTTTTTTTTTTGGGGGGGGGAGCGTATTGAAACTACTGTAACTGAACTTTACATAACCTAACCTCGACCCCCTGCTAACCAGGGGGGGGCAACACCCCCACATGTATGATGCCCCAGTAAAACTAGAGAAGTACAACAGTATGTGAGACCTTGGAAAGGTTATTATTCTCATGGGGGCAATATTGGAGGTGCGTATAGTGAATCTCCATATTTTCTGAATAATGTAAGTGTTAACATTGAAAGAGGTGCCTACATCCCCTTCTTCAACATTAGCCATTACTTGTGTACATTACTGACGACGCCAAGATATGGTCCGGTGGCTTCACCAGCCCCGTCCTCCGGAGCATCGCTATTGGTTGAATACAACTTAGACGTGTCCTCAGGAAGAAAGATTATTGGCTACTTGAGGATAACAAAGCAACTAACAAACATTAGAAAATAACCAATAACCTGAATTCGAATGGAAAATTTTCGAACACAAGTAACCTGTGTTTGAACCTGCTTCACGCATTCGTACGTGGTACCGAACCTGCTTCATGCATTGGTACGTGCTACCAGTGAGTGAATACATAGTCATATATGACGGTTGCTAGATTCTTATGACGGAAATTACTTACTGTTTAGATGCTTCATTATAACCTTAATACTGTAACGGGGGGGGGCTTCACCCCCTTCGAACCCCCTTTGGTATGGAGACTGAGTGAAATTGCGTGGTTTCCGTATGTGGTAAAAAATCCCTGAATGTATGGAATTTCCCTACATCTAAGTAAATGTAAGGAATCTCCCTACATCTAGGGTATTTTTCAACCCCCATAACTTAAAAACTATGCATTTGCGACGTATTTCATGTTCACCACCACATTCCCCGCAGTCTCAATGGCCCCCTAGCCAATTTTAGTTGCGAGGGGTGAGTATAGGCAAACATTAGAATAATGCCAAATTTTTAGGGCCAAAGTGCACCTTCAAAAATATTACTTTTAAATAGTTATATGCACGTCTCGCAGCTGTGGGCTTTAAACTTTTTTGTGGGCTTCCGTGCGCCCATGCGGCCCACCGCATAATAGTGATAATAGTGTTATATAGTGCAATACAGTGATTTGATTGGGTGTAATTTGTATTCTATTCTCTTTACTGGGCAGTATCGTATTATATTTTGAGAATTACATAAGGACGTAAATACGTAATGGCATGGAGGCCCCTGAAACCTGAGGAATATTACATCATCATCATTATCATCGTTTAACGTCCATTTATTCCCTATAGTGGGGTTGGATGGGATATGAGCCTCCTCCACTGTTGCCGGTCCATAGCCATTTCTTCCGTGATGTTCAGCCTTCTCATATCTTCCTCCATCACCTTTCTCCACGTCTTCCTCGGCCTTCCTGGAGGTCTTCTGCCCTCTCTCTACCTCAAAGTTCAGTGCTCGTCTCAGGATGTGTTCTTCTCCTCCTCACATGTCCAAACCACCTTACTCTGGTCTTACTAACTCCTCCAGGCCCTCCAGGCCACTCCTCCTCACCACTTCTTCATTTGGAATTCCATCTTGCCATCTGATTGTCATCAAATATCTAAGCATTCTCTCATCACTCTGTATCAATAGTGCTTCCAGCTGTTTCGTCGTAGCCCAATTCTCTGCCCCATACAGGAGCACTGATCTCACACATGCTCTGTACACCTGTGCTCTGCTGCCAAGCGTGATATTCTGGTTCACTGATAAGCTTGCCAGTTCCCTCCAGCTCTTCCAAGCACAAGCTATCCTCCCTCTCACTGCAGCTTCTGCTCCTCCCTCACACCGTATGACATTCCCAAGGTAGCAGAAGTTGTCCACTACCTCTACAGGGGCTTCACCCATCCGCACTTGCCTCACTTCTACCTCTATCCATCCTCCTCTAACACAAGTCGGACAACGGAAGTCGACACCAACTCTACACACATCTCTTATACCCGAACATCTCTGATGACACCAACTTTCACATTCTGCACACCACACCGAATTCTCTCTCACCCCTCTTCCACAGCAACCACATGGATATCTCCCACTCTCCATTATTATCATCGGCTCCTGTCCAGATATCACGACCTTTGTCTTTTCCATGTTCACCCTCAGCCCTCTTCCACGCCCTGAACTTTTCCACTGCCTCCTCGTCCGATTATGCCATTAACAACAGGGCCGGTATACATAAACCTTTTCTGTTAGCCTTAACAATTTCTCCTAGTTAGCAGTAAGACACTAACAGAAAGCAAAATTTGGCAACTGTTGGCTAGCAAACAGCTGTTTAAGTTTGGGCTCAGGGGTGCCAACTGTACTATACTCTCGACGATCTCAAGTGTTTATATTCATTAATCTGCTGATTTCAATGTCAATAATAATAAAAAAAACAAAAAAAATGTTCACCACCTGAGGCCTGTCATGAGCTTTCGTGGAATTACTTGCTGCAAAAGATGTTTTCACCTTGTTTTTATCTTAGGTATTCTTTTGTCTCTTAAAACTTCAGCTTTCTCTCGTGCTGCTACAGAAGAAAACGGGAAATGTTTTAGCATTCACTAACATATTGAATCTACCCGCAAGGAACTATATTGTAATTTTTTTCGTAAATCCAACAAACACATCTATGTATCCGCGCAAGCCTTAATCTCCTATCATTCCCGATTAAAATGCTTTTTGGATGAATAAAAATGGTCAACAAATAAGGGAGGAGTTCCAATAAGAACATAAGCAATCCTGCTAACAGCTGTTTGCTAAGCGGTAAAAGTGCTCCTTGCCGCTGTTACCCTAACAGTGCTGTTAAGGCCTTAACAAGCTCTGTGAATATCTGTTAGCGCTTAACAGAAAAATGTTAAGGCTAACAGGAATATGTTAGTCTTAACAGCTGTTTGCTAGTGGTAACAAGTTTTAAGTATATGGGCCCAGGTCATCCGCATACAACAGCTCCTTCAGGCCCTCTCTTCTAGCTTCTTTCGTAGCCTCCTGCATCACTACTATAAATAGCAGTGGGCTGAGTGCTGACCCATGATGGACACCAACTCTGATGCTAAACTCCTCTGATATTCCAGCTGGAGCCTTCACTTTACTCGTTGAGTTTTCATACAATGCCATCACCAATTTGATCAATCTCTCAGGAACCATGTGTCTTCTGAGCCCATGCTATCACTTCTCTTGGAACTCTGTCAAACGCTTTCTCCAAATCCACAAAAACGTGATACAACATCTTTTTCTTCTCCTTATAGCTCTCCTGCAATTGCCTCATCACAAATATAGCATCAGTAGTTGACCTGCCTTGCTGGAAACCAAACTGGATTTCCTCTATTTTAACTATATCTCTCAACCTTCTCTCCAGAATCTTCTCCCACAACTTCATTCCATGCTCTAGCAACCTCACTCTGTACTTTCCACACAAAAGTGCATCTCCCTTTCCTTTATAAATAGGGATAGTGTAACTACTCCCCCACTCTGTCGGAGCCCTCTCTTCTGTCTCTATCAACTCGGAGACCTTTTTCAGCTCTCGTACTCCAGTTTCTCCCGCATACCTCAAAACATCCGTTGTCACTCCCGATGGACCTGGATCTTTCCCTCTTTTCATCTTTCACAGTGCCTCTTCCACCTCTTTTTCTGTCACACCCAGTACGGGACCCTCAAATTTTAAATGATCCTCTAGCTCGTATTGGTTTTCCTCATTTAGTAGTTCACTAAAATACCTCTTCTATCTTTGCATTATTTCAGCCTCTTCCACTTTAATATTACCATGTTCATCCTTAACATATCTTGCACCAATAACATCCTTTCCTTCTTCCTTCATCTGCTTTGCCATTATAAACATTTTCTGTTTCCCTTCTGCAGTGTCAATGTTCTGACTCCATTCTAAAAAAACTGTCTTGACCGGCGAGAGACCGGATGTTTGAAATGAGCGTGGAAAAGAAAACTTATTGAAACTTATGGTGCACAAGAGGGTTAATAATAATGCGCAGGGCACCGCGCAGGTGCAAACCACGCATATTGATAATAATTTATTATCAAGATCAAGATGTAGGTCCCGTGCACGTGACATCACAACCTTATAAAATTCAACTACTATCCATATCAGACCCTATGACATAACGTTTTTCGCAAATATCTTTCAAACGAAGACTCGGATCAGCATGGGGCTTTGGCACAGATTGCTTCACACACTCCGCTAATTTTTGACGCTATTGTGCAATGCCAGATGCAGTTAATTATGGCGTTTACTCTTGACTGTGAAGTCAAAACCTGCGTGAGCCACTTACACATTCGAACAGGTGAGGCGTGACGTATTTGTGACGTGTATCCACCACCTACCTCCACCCCTGGCCTCCCCTACTCCCATCCCTCCCTATCCCTCCCTCCTACCCTCCTCCTTCTCCCCCGCACTCTCTCCCCCGCCCTCTTTCTCCCAATACCCCCCCCCCCTCTCTCTCTCTCTCTCACACTTGCGATGTACACGAGATATGAATACATGCACACGTATGACTTGAATTAATGGCAGATAAATACTATAAATTATATGAAGTCTGCATCAGCATCAACAGTGATGACGAGGATGACCTGTTTGTTGATGGTGATGAATATTGAAGTAACGTGTGTGGTCAGTTATTTGCATTAGTAATCCACCCATCATATACTCGCTGTCTATTTTTGTATGCTATGACTTTTTAACATTGGTACGCCACCCCCCCACACCCACCATCCACGGGCAGGCAGGTGGCGTGATCCTCAGAACAACCACACAGGCACCAGTCACTCACAGCGGCCCACACAGAACACCGAGGGGAGGAGGGAACGAGGCAGGGCACAAAGGATACACGTTCAACACTAAGTTCTAGTTTAATGACAGGTTCCTCACACAGTACAGCAACTTTCAAGGGCACAGAACAGTTAATCAGGCACAGTACAGGGGCACGGCAAACACGCACACCGGAAGCACACAGCTCGCGAGCGGAGCAGCTCAACACTCTCTCTAAGCCCAGACCCGTGTCTTCACCACTGCCCCTCAGCCACCCTTGCTCGCAACTCCCCCACTGCCGACTCAGCACTTCCTGCCTGGTGGCCGGTGGCCCCGGGCTCCCCTCTGTCTCTCTTGTCCCAACAAGTAGAGTTGCACCATGCTGAGCTAACATTGCATCATGCTACAATTTCATCACATTACACATACTATCATTCACATACAGCACATCCGTTACACTATCCCCTTCTTTAAAAGGCAGTCGACCCGGCTGCCCCAACATTCAACAAACAAAACACATGAAATAAATCAAACTAATCAGTCCCCTGGGACATCACTAAAGTCTCTTAACCATCCCGGCCGTCGCCTCTCTCGCCGAGGGCGCCGCTGAGGAGATGCGGGTGGCGGCAGGCAGGCGGTGGCACCCAGAGCGTCGGCGTCGGCCCCAAGTCCTTGCTCAGGGTCGTCACTGGCGTCTGCCACTTCGCTTGCACCGCCCATGTTCTCGTTCGCCCCTTGGTCGACCTCTGACACGTCCCCTTCGCTGCTGCTGGGGCTCACGTCCCTCTTGCGCCGGTCGTATGTCTCCTTCATTTCATGGCCTGGCCTGCCACCTTGAGCTTGCCCCGCTCGTGTCAGTGCACCTCAGCCAGGCTTTCCTGCAGTGCCGCTGCGAAGCCAGAGGTGACGGTGGGCAAGCTCACGTCGGGGGGCCGCCCCGTGGCCAAATCCACCGGTAGCCTGAGCTCCCGGCCGAACATTGAACACAGAAAAATACATGCAATACACATAAATCAGCCTGTCCTCCACCACGTCCTCCACAGTCTCTTCTCGTGCCTCCAAGGGGCTCCGCCTGTCAGCCACGCCGTCGACCAGCCGCCAGTCCTCAGTGGGCTCTTCCACGCCATCCACTCCACGTGACGCTCAGGACAGTCGACACCGGCTCCTGGCCTCCACCCTCGGGGCAAGGTGCCCTCGCCCGGCTGTGACTACCTCCCCACGCAGCCATGCTCGAAAACCTCCTGGGAGCAAAGGGCACCTCTCCGGTCACCCTCTCCAGCTCCCGTCCGAGGCCACCACGAGCCTTACTGGCCTGCGTCAGATAGTCGAGGCCCAGCAAGCACAGCTCGTCTCGATCGGCGACGTCCATCGGCCAGCGCTCCACAACACTGCCTACGCCGATACGAGCCTCCACTGGCCCCTCCAGCAGCACACACTACCCCGGGTCAGGCCGCGCCGAGCACTCCTCAGCCCCTGGTGTCCACTGTCACGCGTCGTGGCTACAAGCCTACAACCGCTAAGCCTCCCACTGGCAACACGCTGGTCGGGCGGCGGCAGCTTACTCAAGGCGGGGCCCGAGGGCGGGAGACGGCTGGAAGTCGACTCCCTTCTCCAGCCCGTCCGCGCTTCCCGCCCGCGCCGCGTCTCTGGACCTGGGACAGGCACTCAAGCGGTGGCCTGACTGGCCACAGTCCTTGCAGCGAAGTTGGTGGGCATCGGGGCTCGGCCGGTCAAGGGAACGCGTCCTTCGCTCCCCTAGGCACAGACTGCACCTATGCCCCCTCTTGCCACAGCCCCTGCACGAGCCACGGAGGCCCTCCGGGCTCGCCTTCACCGACGCTGCCTTCATCTTCACCTTCGCCATCCGGCCCCGGAAGTCATGGCAGGGCGGGGTGGCCGCCCCCAGGCCGTTGGTCGTCGTCAAGGCCCTCGTCAGCACGTCATCAGTCCACGGCAAGGGGTGAGAGTCCTCGCCAGTCTTGTCCCTCAGCGCCCGGCAGTCCGCACAGTAGCGCTGCGTGCCGTCCTTCTTCATATCCAGGACGACTGCTGAGGGCCACGGACTGTCTGTCCGCTCCATCACCCCCTGCGCCGCCAGCTCGTTAACGGCGCGCTGCAATTCCTCCCGCCTGGCCGGCACGACACGTCGGGGCGGGCTCCTGGTGGGCACACCATTTCCCGTGTTGATGTTGCGCGTCACCAACCCCGTCTGGCCCAGCAGGTCCAATCCACCCCCGCTGAACACGTCCGCGCACTGAGCCAGGGTGTGGCGCACCTTCGTCTGCGCCTCCGTCAGGTGAGCGGTGCTCCGGTGCGCCGAATCCTCCAGGAAGTCGGGCAGCGGCCTCACAGCGGCCGACTCCGAGCTCTCCGACGCCTCCTCTTGTTCCACCTCCTCACAGGTGCCCAGCTTGGCACCAGCGGGTACTTCCCGAGCCTCGTCGGAGGAGTTAGCCACCAGCACCGTGACTGACTCCTCCCCTGCTCCTTTGAGACTCCGTCCGGCTGCCACACCATCAGGCAGCTGCAGGCCCTCCGTGGACTCCACCGCGCCTTCTGCTGGCATCGCGTCCGACCGGCAACACAGGACCTTGGCCTCCGTCCCCGGGGCAAGGTGCAGTCGCTCCGCCGCGACTACCTCTGCACGGCCGACCTTCGGGAGCAAAGGCGCCTGTCCGCGCAGCCTCTCCAGCTCCCGTCCAAGGTCGGCACAGGCCTCGCCCTGCGGCAGGTAGTCGAGGCTCAGCACACACGGCTCGTCTCGATCGGCGACGTCCGTCGGCCGGCGCTCCACAGCGCTGCCTACGCCGATACGAGCCCCCACTGGGCCCTCAGACTGCACGCAGTGCCCCGTGACACCACACAGGCTCTGTGGCGCGTCCTGGAGTCGTGTAGCGGCCGGCATGTCAGGCCGCCCCAAGGTCCTCTCAGCCGCGGCGCCCACTGCCAAGCGGCCTGGCTCATCCACTGAGCCCCGTAGCTCTGTTGTCAGCTGCAGCGCCTTCTCATCCTCGCCCCAGCCCTGGGCAGCAGCTGGCATCTTCAACTGGGCCTCCCAAGCCAACTTCCCGTCGTGCTCCGCTGGCTTAAGCCTCCCTGAGCGCCGGGAGGCCGAGGGGCCGCAGCGGGGAGCGGGCGGACCACGTGGGCTGCAAGCCGGCCAGCATGGCGGAGAGGGAGGCAACGAGGCAGGGTTAATGGGTCCGACTCCAGCACCAGCTGGACCCAAGGGAGCGGCTCCGACGGCTCCCCAGCCTCCTGCAGCCTCCACCGGCTCTGCCACGACGCCACCAGGCTTCAGGGGTCCTTGCCAGGGGCCCCACGCGGAGCCCCGCCAGTCCGCCACCCGTGCACCCGCCGCCAGCACACGTGACGCTTCTTGTTCCTCCCCGCGTGACGTTGCCAACTCTCGCCGCTGCCTCTCCGCCTCCACCTACTCCCTCAGGCCCTGGACCTCACCTTTCAGAGTCTGCACCTCTCCCAGCAGTTCACTCTTAACGCTGTCGCAGGCTTTGTCGGTGTACTGCTGGGTTTCCACCTTCAGGGATGAGAGACTGCTCTGGAGGACCTCGGCAAGATGGCGTGCCCTCTCGTCTGCCCTCTCTTCTGCCCTCTGAGCCTGCTTGCGTGCCCTCTCGTCTGCCCTCTCTTCTGCCCTCTGAGCTTGCTCGCGTGCCCTCTCTTCTGCCCTCTGAGCCTGCTCGTGTGCCCTCTCGTCTGCCCTCTCTGTTCTCTGATCCAATTCCTGCCTCAGACTGGCCAGCATGGCAGCGAACAATTCCATCTGGCCCGGCTTCACCTCACCCACTTCAACCTCGGCCTTGCCCGTCTCCTCACCCTAACGGCGACCACTGGGGGATGCCATGACACTCGGCGCAGTTCACTGTTCACTTATCCCCACTCCTTTGACACCAAGTGTTACGCCACCCCCCCACACCCACCATCCACGGGCATGCAAGTGGCGTGATCCTCAGAACAACCACACAGGCATCAGTCACTCACAGCAGCCCACACAGAACACCGAGGGGAGGAGGGAACGAGGCAGGGCACAAAGGATACACGTTCAACACTAAGTTCTAGTTTAATGACAGGTTCCTCACACAGTACAGCAACTTTCAAGGGCACAGAACAGTTAATCAGGCACAGTACAGGGGCACGGCAGACACGCACACCGGAAGCACACAGCTCGCGAGCGGAGCAGCTCAACACTCTCTAAGCCCAGACCCGCGTCTTCACCACTGCCCCTCAGCCACCCTTGCTCGCAACTCCCCCACTGCCGACTCAGCACTTCCTGCCCGGCGGCCGGTGGCCCCGGGCTCCCCTCTGTCTCTCTTGTCCCAACAAGTAGAGTTGCACCATGCTGAGCTAACATTGCATCATGCTACAATTTCATCACATTACACATACAATCATTCACATACAGCACATTCGTTACACTATCTACATGAACCCATATCGTATGGCAGTCTTTTCCTATTATCAGAATAAAGTTTTCATATATTTCTCCAATTTCGTTTCACGTTTTTACTCTGCAATGAATTCCCGCTTCAATTCCACCCTTATTCCTTTCCCTCTCTTACGCGATTTCCTATAAATGATCAAGCGTCAGCTACGTGCTTCATCCCATCATACGCTCAAGGTAACTTGTGGGAAGGAGGGTCATATACTCGTACAACTTTCAATGGGTGTATAATTGCCAAACAAACCTCACACAGCACTTAAGCAACATTCAGTTACGCTGGAACAGGAATCAGGGTCGTGTGCATAAAACACCAGACCATACTTGGCATATACTTTTGAGTTATCCGCCATTGTAGACAAGTCATATGTGTGCAAAGCTTCACATCACATGTACACCGAGAGAGAGAGAGAGAGAGAGAGAGAGAGAGAGAGAGAGAGAGAGAGAGAGAGAGAGAGAGAGAGAGAGAGAGAGAGAGATATGGGGAGAAAGAGGGCGTGGGGGAGAGAGTGCGGGGGAGAAGGAGGAGGGTAGGAGGGAGGGATAGGGAGGGATGGGAGTAGGGGAGGCCAGGGGTGGAGGTAGGTGGTGGATACACGTCACAAATACGTCACGCCTCACCTGTTCGAATGTGTAAGTGGCTCACGCAGGTTTTGCCATCACAGTCAAGAGTAAACGCCATAATTAACTGCATCTGGCAGTGCACAATAGCGTCAAAAATTAGTGGAGTGTGTGAAGCAATCTGTGTCAAAGCCCCATGCTGATCCGAGTCTTCGTTTGAAAGATATTTGCGAAAAACGGTATGTCATAGGGTCTGATATGGATAGTAGTCATTATATACTGTATTTATACATTAAAATTAAACCTGACCCTAAATTAACTAAATCTAACTTTACTTATGTGACCTTTGCTCTGCTGCCAAAATGTGGTAAACGGAAAGGAATTCCGGTCAAGATGTTGTCCGAGACAACTCGGTACTAAAATATGTCATACACTCACCCTGATGCTGTTTATTCTTCTCTGCAATGGTGACATTAGTTTTCTGGGCAAACGCTTAGTTTTAAAGTTACACGGATATTAACCCTCTCGCTCACCGGTAAGTTTTATAAGTTTTCTTTCCGATATCTCATTTGTTGAGAAGCATTTGTGGCGTATCTGCGCACCTTGCATAAACCTGCTTAGTATCCAGTTTACATCCCATACAAACTCATAAGTAGGCACATATATACCACTAGACCACCAACGAATTTATCTGTAAGGTGATTACATAAAAACTTCATTATATAGAGAATTTAAGATACATTATCCTACGAAAATAAACATAAACCTTGGTTTAAGAATAAATAATGTTCCCAACATCGTGGCTCAAAGCTATTCTCATGAACATTCTCCGTGCTACACTTCATTTGAACCGTCTTTTTACAAGCTTTCCAATGGCAGTATTATCATTCCAAAATGTAAATTAAGATCCCGAGAAAGTAATGGAACACCCTGCCTGACGTGCAAATACTGACTCATTTATCACTCACTTGGCCTATCTATGGAAGGGACAAGGTTACCAATTCCTCACTTTCATAAAACTTATGCACAAATAAATGATGAGTCCTGTCTGCCTCAAAGATAGGCTTGAAAATAAGTGTGTGTATTTATAGTAGTACTTCTTGGGACAATTTACGGTTTCACCCAACCAACGATTTTCTCACGTGGTTCATGTTTTTCTGGTGATAGATGTGGTGAATTGCACGATTTTGTACCTCATTTCCGTCGCAAATGTCTACTTTTGGAGTTATGCCTCTTTTCAAGTTATGCCTATCCCCTTCCCTAAACGATCTTGGGGACCTGTGGAAACACAGGGTTTTTGGGTGGGGGAGCATGAAATCGACTAATATGCATTTCAAATGAGGTCGAGAAATCAACAGAATCGCATTAGAACACCAGTAAAAGGGCATAGCCTGCATTTGTTTTGATTGGAGCGTGGGGGGTGGGGGGGGAGCGGCCATTGTAATGTAAGCAGTGTTGCCAACAATCCACTATGGGTGAGCAGTGTTGCCAACAATTTGCTACATTTAGCAAAAATAGCTGCGTCCACTGGAAGGTGAGCAGCACTGCCAATGAAGTGCTACATGGCACAAGGGAGAATTTTTCTGGGAAAATCGTTATTGAAATACCCTGGCCGAAGATTTCTAACTTTCCTAGATGGGATAGGCATAACTTGAAAAGAGGCATAACTCGAAAAGTAGACATTTGCGACGGAAATGAGGTACAAAATTATTCAATTCATTACATGTATCACCAGAAAAAGATAAAGAATATGAGAAAATCGTTGCTTTCGCCAAGTTCAGGAAATGAAAACCACAACAACGGCATTTCCTTACTGGCCAGATGTTGATGGTTTTGGTGGTGCTACTGCTGCTGCTGCTTTCTCCCTATAAATATAGGGAAGTTTACAGTCTGTGCACCGTACTTCTAAAGGAAGGTCACCATGACTTCTTTGTCGTCCAGATAAAATTGATTAATAAACTCCCAGTAGTTGTCCGTACAACCAGCACACACCGTGGCCATCTTTAAACTGACTGGCAAACACTAACTTACTGCTCGAATGGACTGCAGTTTCGAAACACCAAACACGATATTTCTTTACAACTTCTGCTTCACCCCCACCGCCGCCCCCCCACTCCGTCCCGCACTGGGTATTCCAATGGCCCACACCGAATGTCGAATATATTTAAACTACCCCTACCTAACTTTACATAACCTAACCTCTAACTGAGGGAGGCGACCCCCTCCTCCCCTCACATAATAACGATCTCGGGGGACCTGTGAGAATTCGGGGGGTTCTGGTTTGGGAGCATATTTAAATTATTCCAACCGAACTTTACGACCTACCTAACTGAAGGGGGCTTCGCCCCCCTCGACCCCCCTCCTAACCAAGGGGGGCTTCGCCCCCCCTGGACCCCCCCTCCCCCTACATAACGATCTTGGGGGACCCGTGAGAATTCGGGGGGTTCTGGTGGGGGAGCATATTTAAATTATTCCAACCGAACTTGACGACCTAGCTAACTGAGGTCGCCCCTCTCGATCCCCCTCCTAACCAAGGTCCTGGACCCCCCCTTCCCCTTTAAATGATATATAATCCCTTATCTTTACTGGACGGAATATATATTGCAGCCGCCGGCCAGTCTTTTGAACCCTTTTTATAGGAACAGTGATAAGCGGTATTTTTTAAATGATTGTTTCCCTTTTTTTGCCTCTGAGCTGTTTCCTTTGCTGTAAAAAGAGAAATGGCAATGCTGCTCACCTCCCCGTGGCCGCAGGTATTTTTGCTAAATGTAACGGATCGTTGGCAACACTGCTCACTCTCTTATGCTTGCTTCTGCAGCGCATCGTTGGCACCACAGCTCACCCATAGCGGATCGTTGGCAACACTGCTTACATCACAATGGCCGGTTCCCCCTCTTCAACCAAATCAAATGCAGGCTATGCCTTTTCACTGGTGTTGTAATGCGATTCTGTTGATTTCTTGACCTCATTTGAAATGCATATTAGTCGATTTCATGCTCCCCCACCCAAAAAGCCCATGTTTCCACAGGTCCCCAAGATCGTTTAGGGAAGGGGATAGGCATAACTTGAAAAGAGGCATAACTTCAAAAGTAGACATTTGCGCCGAAAATGAGGTACAAAATCGTGCAATTCACCACATCTATCACCAGAAAAACATGAACCACGTGAGAAAATCGTTGGTTGGGTGAAACCGTAAATTGTCCGAGTACAGGACATTGGAGAAAAATTATATTAACTTTTTTATTAGTAATTATTACCCTCAACTAGCAACCACTAATGCTACTCCTCAAAAATTGATTGCTCCCTTTACTTTCTCATTCACTCTTTTCTCTTCATACTGTATCCTTCCCATTCATTAGGTTTCACTATTTTAAGCTCAGTAATTCAGTTCAACATTTTTCCCGTGAATTCTGTTGCATATACCTTGTTAACTTTTTTTTTTTTTTTCTTTTTTTCTTTTTTTTTTTACTGTAGAGGAAGCAACTGAAGAGCAAATACAAATCCCTTATATTTAATATTCTTCATACCCAGCTTGCTGCTGTGTGTTGAGGGAGGGGGTATAGAGGTGTGTTCAAAAGTGATCATAGCCACAAAATTACTTTTTCCAGGAACGTGTCTTAAGGGTTTTGGACTACGAGCTGAAGTCTCTCAAAAAGGATCGGGTGAGAATTTTTAATTTTAATCATTTGGGAATGGTAAAAAAAATATTAGATAAATAAGGTTTGAGAGTGATAATGGATAAAAATAATGTCATTGATTCAAGTGACTGTTTACCGTGGAAAATAGGGCTACCATATATTTGGATTTTCCAAGAGATGCTCTCCTTTCTCATCTCCAAACATTCATCTAGGAGGAATTTTAGATATAAAAGTCCAGAATTTCAACTTTCATTATTTTTTTGATAGAAATTACAGAATTATGCATCTACTGCAAAACTGCCAATGAGAAACAGACAGACAGACTCATTGACAGATGCCCTGAAAAATCCAAGACCATTGAATGTCTATTTATCTATTTATCTATATCTCTGACGCCTTGCTCCCTCTCGGGAACTTCCTTCCAGGGGGTGGCCGCGGCAGAAGTGTCTCCATCTCTCCCTGTTCAGGCACTCCCTCTCAGCACATTCAATTCTGCCACTTTCAACTCTCTTGCTCCAATATTCACTCACTCCACTGATTCACTTCACAGGGTCTTCCCCTGATACTCCCTCCCTCAGTCCTTCCCTCATACACTCTCTTCACAAATTCATTCTCCCCCATTCTCATCACATGTCCAGACCATCTCAGTGCACCATGCTTCACCCACTCCACCACTTCACACTCTACTCCTTTCGGTGTCACACCCATACCAAACCCTTATACATGCTTTCATTACTTTCTCCATCCCATCCTGACACACCACGTGCACCTCTTGTATAGCTCATTTTCACTGCATGTATTCTCAATTGCTGTGCTGCCTTCCATGTCCATGTTTCTGATGCATATGACAGAGTTGGCAGCATAATACTGTTCCTTATTCCCCTCTTTACCTCCATGCTCACACTTCTTCCTTTCACTGCTCTTTCCCTCAACTCACCTCTTATCATCAATTATCTCTCTTCTCTTCCCTTCCTCATACATCCCATTCACATTTATGTATGCTACTCTAAGGAGCTCCTCCCTCCTCCTCCTCCCCTTCCCAGGGGCAGATGGAGACCCCCCTTCGCCCGTAGCCACTTTTTGTCCACCCCCAGAGGGGCCACCGGCAGCTGGCAGGGCTAACACAGTGCTCATTCCTGGAGGGACACGGGGCACCAGATTGTCAGGAACTACCATCACAAAATTATAAAAAGGATAAAAAGGATAAAAGGATGATAAAAACAGAGTACCGAAGGCACTCGCCCTCCACTTTAGTTCCACCACACTAAAAAATAAAATTACTTCACCATAAAACACTGCTGAAGGGAAAGAATGTGGTGTACTAACGAAGTCTCCTGGTGAAGGCGGGGCAGGGCTTGGCTACCACAGGTGTGTCTGTGGTGGTCCAGCGAGGTGCTGCTAGTTCCCAACGCTCCGATGTAGCCTCACCCAGTGGCACCTCTAACCTCATTGGTTATGATACTGCCACTGTGCATAATTATTTTTTGATGAATCTTCATTGAACCTCGGAGATGACTTCAGCCAGCCAGCAGTGACGTAGCCAAGGGGGAACACAAAGGAACACAAAGGAAGAACAAACAGCAGCAGACCTGCTGGTCCTTATGAGGCTGTTTGTGACAAGCTGCACTAACTATCTAATCAAAGGTAGAAGATGAAGGACAGCAAAGACGAAGGTTCCTCCCCACCCCTCCATCCCTCCAGCCAAAGCTGGCAGGAAAGGAAAAAGAACCATGCAGCATGGAGGGGGGGAGCAATACGAATGTGCCTCAGGCCCACAATGAAGGGGATCTTAAATAGATATTATGCACTGTTTCTTTTTTGAAGTTTTGTTTTAAATGAAAATAAATTAAGGGAGAGCATAGGGGCACCTTTAGAATATCCTGATGTTGGATGGGAACCCTCAAGGAGTGGTGTGCGGAGTGGAAAATTTTTTGGCGGCTTTTCTGATATCCTACGCCCCTGTCCACCCAGTAGAGAATGGGTACCAGGTATTAAACGGGGATTGTGTCCCGTCTCCTGGGATCTGTTCCCTTCTCCTATAATTTCTTCCCCTTCTGTCTCTCTCCGGCATATGACCACAGATGTTGTGCTGACTAAACGAAACTTTCCAAAACTTTCCTCAAGGAGTGAAGTTCCCCAAATCCCTAATATCTAGCCACCTCCCTGAGGGGTGGTGGCACCCTTGCACATAATGATATGGTAGCCCTAGTGGAGAAAGTAAATGTTGTGCAAAAGAAGATTAATCTTGTTTCTCTATTCCACCAAGAGAGTGTATCTCCAGCAGCCAAACAGTCAGCTGTACTTCCTATGTAACAAAGTGGATGCTTTGAGCCACCTGGAGCGAGAGAGAGAGAAGTTAGTGATCAAAAAGAAAACTGCCAAGAAGAGCATCTCATCTTCAGCCTGAATCATACATGCTTTGGACACTTCATTTTGAACATATGTATTATTTTTTGTGTGTGGAATAATAAAGATTATCCCTAACTATGTTTAGAGAAAAGAATCCTATTTTTTTTCTGAGCAGTGGCTGACATTTTGCCGAAAAATCCTTCTAAGTTAGTTTCTATTATTGACATCAGAGTCCACCAGTGTTTAGGTGTCTCTTTCAATGAGGTACTCAAGGCAGCACATGCTTATCTGGTTACACAGGGTGCATCCCCAGGAAGGATGAACTGTAAAAGAACCACATAGCTGCAACACCTGACTATTCATCCTCCCTCTCAGGCTGGTCAATAAATGTGTACCTTGGGAAACCTGCCCTGAGTCCCAGGGTCATGGGTCCTTGCCAAGGATTCTAGGACCAGTTGTACCAGGGAACTAAGTCCTCCTCAGCTGTAGTCACAATGGCTGCTGACAGCGATGTTTGAAACTCTTCAGGCGCCATGTTGTGACATCAGCGGGAATATCTCAGGTCACAACCCTGTGACTGCTGTGGACCTCCTCATCAGTGATATCTACCCTCTAACTACAGGAGTTAAGATACATATGTGCTTGAACTCCATACATATGTGTAGCTTTATTATAGCATGGCATGGGTCACAGGAAAGTCTCTCATGCATGATTTGTGCTTTAGTTATGGAGATTTAGGTGTAGCCGATGAGGGCCCTTTGGATTTGATGACTTTCATCAACATTCTGTATCTCATGAAGCTATAATAGCCTCCACATGATGCCAGATTTTCACTACAACAAGTGCTGTACTCATATTTCTATTAGCCAGGTTTGTTTTCTGATCTAAACCCTCAGTCTATTTTCAGATAACAGCAACACTGGCATTTCTGTCTTAACCCTAGATCACTGTCTCTTGTGATTATCATCATAAGCGTGTGCATGAGAACCCGGGCAGTACCAACAACCTTAACCACCCACAAGTTCACTGTCTGAAGTGTGATTGATATGTGAGGAGTGTGATTCTTTCACTCCAGTGCATACATTTTCTTTTTTGCCCCGTAAATGATTATCGTATAAAGGGACAGTGAAATAGGGATGCATAAGGATTTACATAAATTTACATAGAAGGTCAGACCACACAGACCCAGTGGTCCAGACTAGGTGGTCTGTCCTTAAACCTAAGTGATTCTACATTAATCAGATGGCTCCAAAACGTTGCATTTCAGCTCTAGTTAATATTAAGTTGAAGGAAGTGACGGTCGACCTTGTTTTTGAAGGAGTCAATCGTGTTACACTGGACCACTGAAGGTGGGAGCTTATTCCATTCTCGCACTACAACGTTGGTGAAGAGAAATTTGGTGCAGTCTGAATTTACTTGTCTACATTTGAGTTTTACGCCATTGTTCCTCATACGCAAAGTGTCATCGAACATAAACAATGTTGATCTGTCTACATTCGTGAAACCATTAAGTATTTTAAAACATTCGATCAGTTTTCCTCAGAGGCGACTTTTCTCAAGAGAGAACATGTTAAGGGTGGAAAGCCTTTATTCGTAAGATTTGTTGTGCAAGGAAGGGATAATTTTTGTTACCCGACGCTGAACATCTTCTAATTTGGCAATGTCCTTTGCATGGTGGGGAGACCAAAACTGTACCGCATATTCCAAGTGGGGTCTGACTAAACTATTGTAGAGTGGAAGTATTACATCTTTATTCTTGAATAAAAAGTTTCTTTTAATGAAGCCCAACATTCTGTTCACTTTATTTGCTGCATCGATGCATTGCTGTGAGAATTTGAGGTTTGATGCAATTTTGACCCCTAAGTTCTTAACGCATTGAACGCTTTTGAGTTTAACGCCGTGCATTTCGTAATCGAACTTCTTATTCCTTGTTCCAACTTGAAGGACCTGGCACTTGTCTACATTAAAGGGCATCTCCCCTCTCTCCGACCAAGCTGAAATTTTGTGCAAATCCTCTTGGAGGCCTTGCCTGTCTTCGTCAGTGAGAACCGAGTTACCAATTTTTGTGTCGTCTGCAAATTTACTAATGCGATTATTGAGTCCAACATCCACATCGTTGATGTAAATAATGAAGAGCACTGGGCCAAGAACTGAGCCCTGAGGGATGCCATTAGTGACCGGCGCCCACTTTGAGTTAAATCCGTCGATCACCACTCTTTGTTGTCTGTTGCTCAACCAATTCGCGATCCATTGGAGTACTTGACCATCAATACCTATTTGCTTTAATTTATAAAGTAATTTGTGATGTGGGATTTTATCAAACGCTTTCTGGAAATCAAGATAGACTACGTCCAGTGATTTGGTTACATCATAGACTGTGAAGAGGTCGTTATAAAAGGTCAATAGGTTTGATAGGCAGGATCTTTTGTTACGGAAACCATGTTGTGAGTCCCCAATTAATGAGTGGCTTTCAAAGTGACTCACAATCTTGTTTCTAATTATGCTCTCAAGTAGCTTACCTACAACTGAAGTTAGACTAATGGGCCTGTAATTACCTGGTAATTTTTTGTCTCCTTTCTTAAAAATCGGTGTCACGTTAACCTTTTTCCAATCCGAAGGGACAATTCCTTGTCGCAAGGCCATATTGAATACGGTTGTGAGTGAGGAGAGTATTTTGCTCTGTTTCTTTGAGCAGTGTAGGATATACTTTGTCAGGTCCAGGACTTTTATTTGTTTTAAGTGATTGGAGAGCTTTAAGGACTTCATCGGTTGTTATTTCAAAGTTAGGCAATGCATGCTCGGGATTTACATTAGTACTGGTGTTGGTGGTAGTGGTGGGAGGACTGTTAGTATTAAACACCGAGGAAAAGTAATTGTTTAATAGGTTTGCAACGTGTTGGCTGTCAGTCACTAGTGCACCGTCGCTGTTTGTTAAGGGTCCAATTCCACTTCTGATTGCCTTTCTGTTGTTTATGTAACTGAAGAAGGATTTCGGATTATTTTTACAGTTGGCCGCAATATTTTCTTCATATCTACGCTTTGCCTGACATACTAATCTTTTTACTCGTCGCCTGGCATCATGATAAAGTCTAATGTTTTCGGGCGTGCTGTGCTCTTTCTTTAGCCTGTAAAACAATTTTCTCTCCTTGACTGAGTGTTTAATTTCGCTATTGAACCAAGGTGGGCTTTTATTAGTGTTACTTCGCTTCTCACACAAAGGTACGAATGTGTTCTGCTGAGTAAGTAAATGATTTTTAAAGCTTAGCCAGGCGTCCTCTACAGTACCGTCATCTGATAGTTGCATTTCTATTAATTTTCGTCGGATTTCTACGAAGTTAGCTCTTTTGAAATTGGGCACCTATACTTTATTTTCAGTCACTGATGTTTGAGCTCTAATGGCGACGCGCACTAATTTATGATCGCGAGAACCGAGGTGTTCTCCCACTGTGACATTACTGACTAGGTTATCTTGGGTTGTTATAACAAGGTCTAGTATGTTATTTTGTCGAGTTGGTTCAGAAACCATTTGGCTTAGGTAATTTTCTTCAAAAAATTTGATCATTCTATGTGACTCGCCTTCTGTACCTGACAGTGTCGCCCAGTCGATATGGGGAGGTTAAAGTCTCCTAATATCAGTGAGTCGCTGTTATTAAGTGACTGCCTTAAAATGCTGTACATTTCAAGATCGGCATCGAGAGATTGCCCTTTAGGCCTGTAGGTGACAGATATATTTAAATTGACCTTTGCAATGTTTACTCGCACGCACAAATGTTCAACGTTACTGTCTCCTGGTGTTCTGTCAGTGGGTTGCAAATAGCTTTTGACAAAAAGGGCAACACCACCCCCTCTACGGTTTACACGATCTTTGTTGTAGAGTCTGTAGCCATCTGTTGTATTCTGTACTTAAATCAGTATTTGTGGTGTCGATAAATGTTTCAGTTATAGCAATTACGTTAAAATTTTCTGTCAGAGCAAGACATCTCAGTTCATCAAACTTGTTTCTTAGGCTATGCACATTGAAACTAAGGACTCTTAGGTTATCTTGAGGCTTGGTAACAGAGGTGGTGGTACTTGCGGGGTCAAGGTTATGAGTTTGTTGCGATGCATGGCGTCTGTTTACACGGTCGGGGTGGAGGGACGTGGCTGAGAGTCGTTTTTTGATTGGATGTCACATACTGCGTCGTTGAGGAGCCTTCCGAATCTGGCTGCCCCGATGGGGGACAGGTGTATTCTGTCCCTGTGGAAGAGTTTACTCTGGCCGTAAAAATTGTCCCAGGCGTTAAAGAACTCAACGTCGAGCTCCCTGCAAAGAGTCTGTAAGCGGGTGTTGAGGCTGAAGGCCTTGCTGAAGAAGTCGCTCTCATCCCACGTCCGTGGTAGAATTCCTGAAATCAAAATGTTAGGTGATTTAGACTTATACTGCTGGATGAGCCTACGGTACTTGTCCAGCAGTTCCTCAGACCGGGTCGTGGTGACGTCGTTCGTACCTGTATGGAGAACAAAGAGTGAGTCATTAGAAGCCTCAGCGGATGCATTAGACTGGTATGTATAATTTTTTAATATTGTTTTTCAAGCATATTGTAATGTTTTACAACTTTATTATACATTGCCTGGAATCATTATGGGGCAGAGGGAGGAGGAGGAGGAGGCTGAACACTACATGCACAGTGGTGTTCAATTTACTACTGATGCAATGAAATGATGGTCAATTTGATTTTTAAAGGCTGAAGGAGGAGTACATGAACCAGTCAGGTATTCTGTCCTCAAGTATTGAAGAAAGTGAATGTACGGTAAGAAATGAAGGTGAAGGAGGAAAGAATGAAGAAGTGATTGACAGTGACACTGAGGGTGAGGAAGGTTTCAACCCAGCCATAACCTCTGCACCAAGAAAAAGACACTAGAGCATTTCACCAACCCAATCTCCAACCCAGTTGACCCCAAACCTGACCCCTCCACTGTGGAACACCCTCAACTTGTCCCTCTAATGCCCCAACAAAGAGATGACGTCATATTTATCATTTACTTGCCCCGCCCAGCAAGCAATGACGAGCTAGAGGAGGTTCAAGACTATTTAAACTTTTTCATTACTAAAATATACCCAATCTTTGACAGTCTGGCCCGCACCAACCCTTGGTCCTTAAGGCCTGGGGGAGCTGGGGCATCCTTGGGGATGTATTGGCTCCATGTAGGGCAAGTCAGGACTCTATCAGCATACCTGGCCAGCCAAGGGTGCTATGAAGAACTTTTCTTTTTTTACTACTTTTTCAGTTGCATTTTCATTCTTTCATTTATTTATTGTGTTCAACTTTTCATTAAATAAGCTAAAAATTGTTTTCAAAATAATAATAGTTTATTATAAAAATAGTTGTAATGAAATCTGTAAGACATTTTTTATATATTCAAAAGGTTGTACACGACTGACTGCACAGCCATCACCTCTGCACCGTTATTTCCATATCTCACTTCAGTCACTTTCAAGTTTTGTTTCATCATTATCATCACCCCTCCTCCCTTTCCTTCTTTCCTATCTTTTCTCCAAATGTTGTACTTGCTCTTTCCCTCCAGCAAAAGTTCCAGTTCTTTTCCAAGCTTTGTTTCAACTATACATATATTATCTGGATCACTCCCTTAAGGGGAGGCTACCCGGTGGGTATGGGATCAAAATATTGATTTTTCTTTTTAAGGCTTCAACGATGAATCAGTGTGTGGAGATACCGGTGGCACCATCCACGACACAGTGCCGTGCGTATAAGGGTTTTCAAATCCCATATTACGCATTTAAATGGCTGCCCGTTCAGCTGTCTTTACGACCAAGCTTATATCCTCTACTGTTTTCTCTCATATCTGTTATTTTTAGATTTTTTTTCATTCTCTTTTTTGCTATATACTGTAGGATAGGTTCTCTGTGTGGTGCTTGTCAAGGGGAGCAGCTGAGGCTTCCACTTTGTTTTTTTACCCTAAACTAGGGTAATTGGTACCTCTTTAGGGTAGAGTTTAGGGTAATTCCAGGGTAATCGAGGCCAAACCAGATGGCCATCTCTTCAGGCATGTGTGAGAAGACTGATAGAATAGTGGAATGCCATAGATTTAGATTTTACAGAATTGGCTTTTAGTGATCCTACAAAAGTTAATGACATGATAGTTTCTGCTTTGAAAAACAAACGCACTCTCGCCTATATCTTGAATTTCTGGATTACAACTTAGGTAAATTTAATGGATTTAACACACATTTCCAAACTGAAGCTCCAGATTTTTTCACACTGAAAACTGAGACTTGTAAGCTTATTATAAGTCTTTGCTCTGACTTTATGGATGTTAGTTTTGTTAAGAAAGCAGATATATCACACCTTAATCCTGATTATCCCTTTTTTTCAACTACCTTTGTTCCTATTGAGAATGTATACCTGGGAGTGAGGGCAACCAAAACATTAAATGAAGTCAAAGAAGCAAGTGATATAGGCCCAGAAGTAAATGTTCAGTTTTACAATTCCTGTCAATCTTTTTTGATTGAAGCTGTAAGACAAATTCAAAATAGATTCTCTTTAGACGACAAAATTCATGACATAGGCTGAATAAATCCACGTTCTGCTTTAGTTCTTAAGCCTACATCCTTAGCATATCTATTTGATGCTTTGCCCCAGTTAGAAAAATATGCTGATAAGAATCTTGTGGACCTTTAATGGAGAGCACACTACTTAGATGAAGAAATTTCAAACCAATTCTACTATATAGATTACTGGAATATTGTGCAAAATGGGAAGAATAATGCAGGATTGCCTTGTTATCCAAATTTAAAAGTAGTCATATCTACCCTCCTTTCTCTGCCCTTTTTTAATGCAGCAGTTGAGCATTTCTTCAGCCAACTAAATCTAACTAAATCATTTTTAAGAATTTCTCTTAAAAATGAGACTTTAAGTGGATTAATGCATGTTGTGTATCACATGAAGCGGATGATTAAAATATCATCTCCTAATTTGGGCTTTGACGAAAATACACCCCAAGTAATGAACAATGTTAAAAGTAATGCACCATGTGCAGAGGTAGCAAATATGTAATAAAAGTCAATATTATCTGAATGAAGTGTTGGTAGATTAAAATTGTTAGGAACAGCAATTTTCAGAGGTGGGCACCCACTATTTTTTTGTTAGTCCACAAAAAATCAATTATTAGAAGGAATATATATATATATATATATATATATATATATATATATATATATATATATATATATATATATATATATATATATATATATATATATGAATGATTCATTGCCATTGTGTATGGTTCCGGTGTCTGAGGGTACCCACCTCCTCAGTAGCTTCATGTGCCCGCTTGACAGTGTAGGGAAGGTCACGTTTGTCTCGCTCTCTGCTCACCTTTGAAATTTTTTTTTTTTTGAACATTTTTCCTATTTTTAGTAACATTTTCAGTACCTGATTTTCATACCAAAACAATACGTTTTTCAGTTCTTCTTAATGTTAAGTCAAGATACAAAGTTCTTTATTCCATTAAAACTTTACATTTAATTTTTTTTTATATATATATATATAGATATATATATATATATATATATATATATATATATATATATATATATATATATATATATATATATATATATATATACGGTAACTCTCGATTTACGCGTGTTTGGTTTACGCGTTTTTTGAAATAACGCGGGGTCCAAAATCCAAATAAATGTTTAATTTACACGTTTTTTCCACTTATACGCGATATTTTATGGATGTCTCACGCAACTGAACTCACACGGCGCCGCGGCCACACAGCTGAGCTCAGTTCATCCCGCGCGCCACTTGAACAACAATACAGTACCCACTCTGCCACGCTACTCAACAGTAGGGGTGGGCAGGTACCGGTACCAGTACTGGTACTAACGGTACCAGCTATACGGTACGGTACCGGTACCAGATTGCTCGGTACCGGTACCAATACTAGCCAGTCGCTCATGGTGTCCCTCATTTCTTCCTCACACGAGTGAGGCTGAGACTGAGTGCCTGAGTGGATATCTCGGTGATATGGTTTCTCTCTCTCTCTCTCTCTCTCTCTCTCTCTCTCTCTCTCTCTCTCTCTCCACTGAATGAAGTGAATATTTATTTTTAGATAGAAACCTACCTCTTGTTTGATTTACATTGTTTTTGATTTACGCGACCTCTTCAAGGACACAATAATATATATATATATATATATATATATATATATATATATATATATATATATATATATATATATATATATATATATATTGTGCTGGAAGCTTCCCCCGGCGTCCATGGGCCTCTAGAAGGCTCCGGGAGGAGCGAGCAGGGGGGCGGGGAGCAAGGCCCCGTTCGCACCCCGCGGGGCTAGCGGCCAGGCGCCTGGCGGGCAGTGTTGCCAACTCGCACATATTTTTGCTACGTATTCTTGTATGATATAAAATATACTGTAACATTCTAGACTGTACTGTTCATATATATATATATATATATATATATATATATATATATATATATATATATATATATATATATATATATATATATATATATATATATATATATATATATATATATATATATATATATATATATATATATATATATATATAGGAGAAGAGGGCGAGAGGAGACAGTCCCAGTCATAGTAAGCTAGTGGTAAGTGAAGAGTCAGAGTGAATTGTACTACTAAGGAAGAATTTTAAACTACAGAAGCTGTAAAAAGTGTTTACATATCTCCCTCCCACGGAGTCTCCTGACGGCGACACGGAACCCAAGTAACACGTCCGGTATAACAATATATATATATATATATATATATATATATATATATATATATATATATATATATATATATATATATATATATATATATATATATACTATATATATATTTTTTTTTATTACATCCTTGAAAATGAAACTTTTGTTTCCTTTGTATATTTTGGGAATATTTGATCAAAGTTTGTAATGCAATATATATTTTTTAATCCTAAAACCATAATATTTCATTGCTCGTGTAGTATTTTGTAGGTTATGAATGCCGATCATCTCTTTTAGGGTAAAATTTTGCAATCTAGGGTAAAATTGGCTTAGCTTTAGGGTAACTGGAACAGAGCTCGTGGAAGCCCTGGCCTGCTGAGCTCCCTGACGCTTTGATGTTATTAGTGGCGGAAGCTGATGGTAGGGTGAGGGTGTGTCGCTACCTCTCCCTCATTTACTTCAGTTTTTTCCCATTTATTTGGCTCTCACCTTTGTTTACCCTGTCTAAAATGCCTCCTAAGAAAAGTGAGGCATTGATGAAGGCTCGAGGGAAAGATCCATAAGAAAAGACTTAGAGTTATGATGAAGGATTGGTTCACAATATACTTGGTATTCCCATCACTTCGGATACTCAGAAACATAACAATTTCAAGACCGGCAAGGAAAAAGAGAAAGGTAGCAAAGAAGGATGAGGAGTACAGCACTGGCTCGTTCTAGGACCCAACCTGGCAGCATTTATTTATTTTTTTTACGTGTCGGCCTTTAGCGCCAAAATGAGTTTGGTGGTGCCAAATGATACCCTCTTTATATATTTATATGTTAATATATATTATATTTTCATATATTTATATAATAGTAATATTTTGAACTCGTTTAGAGGGATAAAGGGGACCAGGAACCAAATGGGGCCAAGAAGCAGAACCGTGAGTACAGTACGATTTTTTTTTTTTAATTCCAGTCTACATAAATGTTCATGAACACTTTACATATAATAGACAGATAACGATACTTTAAGACAAAAATTGGCTCAGTAAAGTATCTTCAAGTATGAGGACAGAATAGCAGTTTATATGAGAGAAAACTTTAGAGGCCATTTTCTCAAAACTTTTTTTGAAACTTTTGTAGCTTTAGAACTGTCAGATTTTATGGTAAGAGGTCTTCTTTAAATGCCTGTTTGTTTGTAATAGATTTTTTAAGGAAACTATCATTGCAAAATAAGATATTTAAAAACATGCAATTTTATATGAATATTAAATACATAAAATCCACGAAATTCACAACGGGCAAAGAAAAAATTGTAAAAAAACTGAAGCCTTTTAAACAAAAAGTACAATGAACAATTTTTAGAACAGATAATGGAAGGTAACTTCCCAAAGAACCAAAATAATCCGACTAACTGTCACCAAGATATATTCCTTTTAAAAAGGTCGAAATTCTTTAAAAAATATTGGATTTTTTTTTTTTTTAGATATTGTCATAAACTTTATGGGACATGTGTTATTGTAATTAAAAAGTAATAAACGATGAATGGTTCATTAAATTCCGACTGTAAATTCCAAATGAGGGGTAGCCTGCCCTTAATAGTTTACATGGGAGAGAGAGAAAATGGATGGAAGGAATGCGGTGACTGGTAAATTTAGGGGGTCAGGAATTTTGATTTTTTAGGGTCCCTCCCTCCCTCTCTCTCTCTTGCAAGTTTTAATTGTGAGAGAAAGAGAGAGAAATAAATGAGATAACTAAGGAATGAGAGAGAGAGAGAGAGAGAGAGAGAGAGAGAGAGAGAGAGAGAGAGAGAGAGAGAGAGAGAGAGAGAGAGAGAGAGCTACGGTGTTGTCTATCTCAACTTTTGAACCATATAAATGTCAAAGCGATAGAGATCCACCTTCACTTTCGTGTGTGTGTGTGTGTGTGTGTGTGTGTGTGTGTGTGTGTGTGTGTGTGTGTGTGTGTGTGTGTGTGTGTGTGTGTTTAAGTAAACCGAACTATCCACTTTTTTTTTCTTCTGCATTCTCTTCTTCCAATTCCTCCTCCTCCTCCTCCTCCAATTTCCTTCCTTATTTCCATATTCGCATCAGTGAGTACAGGTCAAGGAGAGGAAGGAAGAAAGTGAAGGAAGGAAGGAGGAGGAGGAATACATAGGAAGAACAGACACCCAGAAGACCTATCGGTCTATGGCGAGGGTGTCTGTTTACTACTGCTACTACTAGTAATCTACGTGTGGTAGGATAGGACAGAAAAGATGAAGGCTCCTCCCCACCCACCTCTCCCTCCGGCAACGTGCCGGCAGGAAATAGTTAGAACACCATGTACCTTTAAGGAAGAAAGGGCCATGGAAATTTTACAGTAAAGAGAGAAATAAGAGGAAATTACTACCCTTAACTTACACTACTGGTAACCTAAGCTGTGGGGGAAAATGACTTCATTACATAAGAACATAAGAACATAGAAATACAGGGAGACTGGAAGAGGACGAGTGGCCTACACAGGGCAGCCCCAGAATCCCCCCTAATACCCACGATGGGTGAGGTGTAGTTTCAGGGGCACAGGTTGAGGCTTGATCCTCGTTTTACCGGCGGTACTAGGCACGCACCAGTAACCTGTCACCTTACTGCACCCACACCTCACTCCACCTGTCATGCGGACATTAACTGTTGCTTTACTCTATTGTTGACTTTTGCTTCTTGCAATCTAGGTTGTTGGGGAGAATTATATGAATATAGGTTGAGGTCTTGCTGCAATCTGCCAGAAAACATGCGAAAAAGGGTCAGTATAATCTTATATCCCTGAAGTACTTATCCAAAGAAGACTTAAAGCTATTGATACTCTGTGCGCTAACTACTGACGGTGGGAGTCTATTCCAGTGATCGACGACTCTGTTATTGAAAAAACTTCTGCGCACCAATGTGTTACATCGATTTCCCTTTAACTTCATACCGTTGCTGCGTGTTCTTGTGTTGGTGTCTCTGAAATAGACTATCTGGGTTAATGTTGTCGAATCCATTAAGGATTTTGAACACTTCAATTAAGTCCCCTATTATCCTTCGCTTTTTTAGGGAAAACATATCTAAACGCTTTAGACGCTCGTCATATGGCAAGTTTCGGAGCGCTGGAATTTGGTTGCTCGTCGTTGTATCTTTTCTAGCAAAACTTGATCTTTGATATAGTTTGGTAACGAGAACTGAACGGCGTATTCTAGGTGTGGTCTTACAAATGCTAAATATAATCTCTTCGTAAGTTCGGGTGATTTATAATCAAAGTTTCTTGAGATTAATCCCAACATCATATTGGCTTTTTTACTCGCTGCAGAACATTAATCACCCATTTTAAGTGTTACTGATAATGACACCAAGATCTTTTTCTTGTTTTACTTCGCTGAGCTCATGTCCTTGAATCTGATATTTAAAGTTTGGATTTTTTTCTCCTATGTGCATTACTTTACATTTATCTACGTTAAAACTCATTTGCCATTTTTCGCTCCAGTCGGCAAGTCTTATTAAGTCTGATTGCATGTTCTCGCAACTTTGACTGTTCATTACCGTACCTCCTAATTTGGTGTCGTCGGCGAATTTGGCTACTTTTGATAGGATATCAGTTTCTAAGTCGTTCACATAAATTATGAATAGTGTTGGCCCCAGGACCGAACCTTGGGGAATGAATTGAGATTTAAACAAAAAGTGGAAGGTCAGAAAGTTGACCTCTGGTCTTCAAGCTATACAGACGTGCTCTGGCTAACTCTGGGATAACTATGTCTGGTGGGAACGAGAGTGAAGGGTGTGGAGGAGCAGTAGAGTGTGGAGGGGTGGCTGACGGCGGTGTGGTGGAGTGTGGAGGGGCGGCTGGCGCCGCGGTGCTTCAGTGGAGCTGGTAAATTCTCTCTTGAAGAGAACAGAGATGTTGGAGAGGACTGTGGAGACCATGATGGAGGAAAATCGAATCCTCCGTTCATCAGGTTCTCAGTCAGGTGATGTATATATAGTACACCGTCTGAGAATGGGGGCTGGAAGGTGGCTGAGAACCGTGGGAGTTGCATGAAGCTCAGGGAGTCCACTCCTGAGGGTGTGAAGTGCCGCAACTCCTTTCAGGCTCTCTCTGAGCCGAGGGAGGAGGAAGCAGTGGAGGAGCGGGAGGTGAAGGAGAGGAGGGCAGATGACCAGTCCCTGCCCAGAGGTAACATTTTGGTTCTTGGGGATAGCCAAGTTAGGTTTTTAGATAGGGCCTTCTGTGCTAGAGATAGGAAGCGTAGGACCCGGGTGTGTTTACCAGGGGCGGAGATTGGGGGTGTCAGTGATAAGATAGAGGCGTGCATGGCTGGCGAGGGAGTCAAACCCATCGTCTGCCTGAGCGTGGGAGGGAACGACGTAGGCAGGATAGGTAGCGAGCAGCTTCTGCGTCGTTATAGAGAGGCTCTCCGAAGGGTTACGTGGAAGGGCGGTGTTCCTGTGGTGTGTGGAGTTCTGCCAAGGTGGCGGGTTGGTGGCACTTGGCTGCCAGGGCTATTGCATCAAACTGCAGGTTGGCAGATTATTGCAAAGCCAATGGATGTACATTTATCGATACCTGGGACCGATTCTATGGCAAGAACCACCTATACCAGAGGGACGGGGTTCACCTTTCACGGGAGGGGGTTCAGATCTTGTCTGATGCCCTTGAACGTGGATTGGGGACCCCGCAGGGTTTTTTTTAGGGTAAGTAAGAGGGGACCTAAGGTAGCAATAGCTAGAGTCCCGACATAGGCGGCCCTGTGTATAAGGCTGCTGGGCGCCATTTTTGGCCCTTCGAGCACCACGCCGACTTTGAACTGAGATAATAAAAACATAATTTTACCTATTTTGGAAACAAATTCGGCTGTTTTTTTTTAATGTAACAATGCCTTGCTGCCTAGCCTTCGGCTGTAGCAACATGCCACAGAGGGGATACAAAGTGTATAATTTAACTGCAAGGCCGCTGAGAAGCCAGACAGAGATGTGCTAACTGTCAGTCGTCTAGGGAGGAAACCATCGGTTATGACATCGACACACACACACTGCCATTGTGTGTACTGTCTATGGAAATCATTGTGAGAGAGGCACAGCGCTATACAAGGACTGAAACAATCGTTCACCTCAGGTCCAGGACATCGAAGCTGATGAGGGAAGCTGTGGCCCTTATGGCCAAAATTATTGGATATGATCTCCCACAGGGCTCTAGCTGTTATTACAGACTCACAATGGACATTTCACACTCATCAAGGCCACAGTCTAATAGACTGGACGTGTTACAAGAGTTTAATGAACAGAAGCTAGCTTTTGGTGAGCCATACCTGTCTTGGTAAAACTCTAGAATCACACCCAACTCACTCTAAAAGTTAACTCATTATTTGTTTAGATTGTATTTGCTAATCATCACTCTGGTAACCGTTTCCATTATTATTACTCGTTTGTGAGATTTTAAAATGCGGGGAAATATTACTATTTCAGCGGTGATAGGTTAGGTTACTATATATTTGCTCATGTGAAGGGTCTTCAGCTAGAAACTCCTCTAGCTTGGGTTATAAGTGCATCTTTATTTAATAGCCTAATATATATAAGGCTGCACAATCTTCATTTTCATGGGTACCAATGTCATTATAATATGTTGACATTTTCCTACAGTATTCTCTAAACCTAGCTATTTTGACCCTCAAGCAAAATGAAACACGTTTACATGGCCTTAGTATTTTACTGTATTATTTTTTTTAATCAACAATAAGTATTTAAATTAAATTAAATGTTATTGAATTATCATCACTGATGACTTATCTTCACAATACCTCGGAATCGCACAAAACATTTATTGCAGCAATAGTGTGTGTGTGTGTGTGTGTGTGTGTGTGTGTGTGTGTGTGTGTGTGTGTGTGTAAGTTGTTAACACAATAAAGAGAGCAGCACGGCGGGTAATGGAATCAGGGCCCCCTCCACCCTCCACACTAATTTTGTCTCCATATGCTAAAGTTTACTGCAAGCAGGTAATGGAAAGCAGCAACACTCAAAGAAGCACCCAGACTTGTGTGAAGTCTCTCAGTACCCTCTGAGCGCTGCCGCCTCACAAGGTCGTCAGCAGCCCGCCGTGACACGCATATATCGCAGGCTACGTGGGTTACTGAGTGCCTATACTGAGACAGTGGCTGATCGTAAGGCTAATAATAATCTCCTGTCACCTTCTTACGGCACATTACAACGGCTGGTGACCAAATTATGGTAAAGTATAAGGGCGTAATGGTGGGTTGGCGATACCTGTTGATGTAGACACAAACTGTCTTTTATTTACTTTCCCAGAGATCGTTGGCTATTACATAAGAACATAAGAACATAGGGAAACTGCAAGAGGCCGGGTGGCCTACACAGGGCAGCTCCAGAATCCCCCCCACTACTCACGGTGGGTGAGGTGTAGTTTCTGGGTATCAAGAAGACCCGGACCACCCCTCTGCACCCACAGTCAGATGGAATGGTGGAGAGGTTTAATTGGACGTTGGGCCAGGAGTTGGCCAAGCAGTGCAACAATGATCAGTCTTCATGGGATCAGAAGCTGCCTGCGCTTCTCATGGCCTACAGGTCTGCCGACCACGAGACTACGGGGTATTCACCGGCAAAGCTGATGTTTGGATGCTTGATCCTCGTTAAAACGGGGTGATTGTAGGCAGTACTTTGGCAGACCCTACTGCAGCGGAAGTGCCTGTCGTCGTGGCCAATGTCTCCTTCAGCCCAAAGAAAATAAAACAAGGGACCATGGTGGGGTTGTGCCAAGAGATCGACCAGAAACCAAGAAGCTGTGTCTGCAGGAGAACCCTGACGAAGCCCCAGGAGGAGCTGCCCGACTACCTGCGCGACCTGTTTGACAGGAGCTCCAAGTGTCTAGAGGAGCCCCAAGTGGAACAGCTCAGGAAGCTTCTTGTGAGGAATGCAGATGTGTTTTCCACAGGAGACCTGGACTTGGGGTGTACGGACCTGGTAGAGCACCACATCGACACAGGTAGCCACCGCCCAGTGAAGCAAGCTCCTCGAAGGATGGCACCAGCCCGTCGCAAAGAGATGGATGAGGTGATGGATGATCTCCGGCAACAGGGGTTAATCGAGCGGTCCAGCAGTCCGTGGGCGTCTGCTGTAGTGCTCGTCAGGAAAAAGGACGGTTCCCTCAGGTGCTGCGTGGACTACCGAGCCCTCAACGATCTCACCATCAAGGATTCATACCCACTCCCACGGATCGACGACACGCTCGACGCTTTGGTGGGCTCCAAGTGGTTTTCAACACTGGATATGAAGTCTGGGTATCACCAAGTCAAAATGGCGGAGCAGGACAAAGAGAAAACAGCCTTCTCCTACAGTCAAGGCCTGTGGCAGTTTAAGGTCATGCCCTTTGGCCTGTGCAACGCGCCGGCCACGTTCGAGCGGCTGATGGAGAGGGTGCTGGAGGGACTTCACTGGAAGACGGCACTCATCTACCTCGACGACGTGATTATCTTTGGCCAGACCTTCGTGCAGGAGATGGAAAGGCTATCAGAGGTTTTCGCCCGGTTTAGAGCTGCACGCCTTAAGCTCAGCCCGAAGAAATGCTGTCTGTTCCAAAAGGAGGTCCAATACTTGGGACACATCGTGAGCGAGGCTAGAGTACGCACTGATCCTGAGAAGGTGGCTGCGGTAAGGGACTGGCCGACACCCACCAACGTGAAGGAGCTGCGGAGCTTCCTCGGGTTGTGCTCATACTACCGCAGGTTTGTGAAAGGCTTCCATGATTGCTGCACCACTGCACCTCCTGACGAAGAAGGGGCGCAAGTTTGAGTGGACAGCGGAAACTCAGGTTGCCTTTGAGAAGCTCAAGGAGGCCCTCATCAGCTCGCCCGTACTCACCTACCCAGACCCCTCTAAGCCTTTTATACTGGATTGTGATGCCAGTGATGAGGGGATTGGTGGAGTGCTGTCCCAGCCATGTGCCTACATGGAACGGGTTGTGGCCTACTTCAGCAAGAAGTTCACCCCAGCCGAGAAAAACTATTGCGTGACCCGGAAAGAACTCCTGGCAGTAGTCAAGAGCCTTGCCTTTTTCCATGCTTACCTGTACGGTGCAACTTTCACCATCCGCACGGATCACGCTGCATTGCGGTGGTTGAAGTCACTGAAAAACCCTGAGGGCCAGCTTGCTCGCTGGATAGGTAAACTAGAGCAGCATCACTACACTATTGTGCACCGATCTGGGCTAACACACGGTAACGCGGACAGCTTGAGCCGGCGCCCCTGCCTACCTGAGTGTCAACATTGCCTCCAGAGGGAAAGCGTCCAGAATATGTGCCGCCGCACTACAGTGGAACAGACAGCGGAGGTGCCATGGGAAGACTTGGGAAAACTGCAGCGGGAGGACCGAGATCTGAGACCAATTATGGAGTGGCTGAGTCAGTCGTCAACGCGACCTGGGTAATCTCGAGAGAAAGCCCTACCACCAAGAATTACTGGACTCAGTGGGACACTCTTCGGATGGACGACGGGGTGTTGCAGCGACGCTGGGTCTCTCATGATGGTCTTGACACTGGTCCACGGTGCTACCTGTGAAGTCCAGGGAAGGCGTCTTGAAAGAAATGCACTTTAGCATCACCAGCGGACACCTTGGGGTAAAGAAGACACTGAGTCGCCTGCGCCAAAGGTTCTACTGGGTTGGCATGAGGAAGGACGTGGAAGAATGGTGTCACGCGTGTGAGGTGTGCTGTGCAAAGAAGGGCCCCAAAAAGCGTCACCGTGCCCCATTGCAACTATACCAGGTTGGAGCCCCCATGGAACGGGTGGCAGTGGATATAGCAGGACCCTTGCCTCTGACGACGAACGGAAATAGGTACATCTGCGTCACAATGGATTACTTCACCAAGTGGCCGGAAGCCTACGCCATCCCTGACCAGGAAGCCACTACCATCGCCAAGGTTTTGGTGGAGGAGTTCTTCTGTCGCTTCGGTGTGCCTAACGAGCTCCATTCCGACCAGGGAAGGAATTTTAAGTCAACAGTTCTTGCTGAGTGCTGCAAGCTTCTGGGTATCAAGAAGACCCGGACCACCCCTCTGCACCCACAGTCAGATGGAATGGTGGAGAGGTTTAATTGGACGTTGGGCCAGGAGTTGGCCAAGCAGTGCAACAATGATCAGTCTTCATGGGATCAGAAGCTGCCTGCGCTTCTGATGCCCTACAGGTCTGCCGACCACGAGACTACGGGGTATTCACCGGCAAAGCTGATGTTTGGACGTGAGCTGCGATTGCCGGTGGACCTACTGACAGGAAGGCCTCCTGGGGAAAGCCTTCCAAGGGACGCCTCCAGTTTTGCCCGTCAACTAGAGGAACGGCTGGAAGAGGTGCACCATCAAGTCCGTGGTGCCTTGAAGTTCTCCGGGGAGGCCATGAAGCGCGGTTACAATATGAGGGCAAGCCACGTTGACTTCAAGGAAGGAGACCAAGTCTGGCTTTACAACCCGCAGAGGAAGAAAGGACGGTCTCCGAAGTTACAGAGCCCCTGGGAAGGCCCTTATACTGTGCTAGAACGCCTCTCCGACGTGACTTACCGAATCCGGAGAGGGGAAAGGACCAAGCCGAAAGTTGTCCACGTCAACCGCCTATGGAGGTACCACGGTCCGGGAAACTACACCTGGAACAACTACAGACAACCAGCAGCCGACGAAAACGCAAGGGACGTCCAGGACCGAGAGGAGGTCGACGACGACATAGGCCTTCTGGACCTTTCAGCCGAGGGAGATAACCTCCCGGCTTCGGCAGATGTTCCAGGGACACCCCAAGAAGCGGACGACGACGAGGCGCACCAGGAGACAGACGCGCAGGAGGCACCGAGCAGAAGACAGAGACAACGCAGGCGTCCACAGCGATACGACGATTATTATGTTTTTGATTAATTCTCTTATGTTTGAATATAGTTAAGTGTGTGATCGGGACGATCACAATTAAGAGGGGGGGATAGTGTTGTGCTGGAAGCTTCCCCCGGCGTCTATGGGCCTCTAGAAGGCTCCGGGAAGAACGAGCAGGGGGGCGGGGAGCAAAGCCTCGTCCGCGCCCCGCGGGGCGCGGCCAGGCGCCAGGCGGGAAGTGTTGCCAACTCGCACATATTTTTGTTACATGATCTTGTATGATCTAAAATATACTGTAACATTCTAGACTGTACTGTTCTGGATATATATAAGAGAAGAGGGCGAGAGGAGTCCAGTCCCAGTCATAGTAAGCTAGTGGTAAGTGAAGAGTCAGAGTCAAGTGTACTATTAAGGAAGAATATTAAACTACAGAAGCTGTGCAAAGTGTTTACATATTTCCCTCCCACGGAGTTTCCTGACGGCGACACGGAACCCAAGTAACACGTCCGGCATAACAATATATGTAGTGTTGTGCTGGAAGCTTCCCCCGGCGTCCATGGGGCTCTAGAAGGCTCCGAGAAGAGCGAGCAGGGGGGCGGGGAGCAAAGCCTCGTCCGCGCCCCGCGGGGCGCGGCCAGGCGCCAGGCGGGAAGTGTTGCCAACTCGCACATACTTTTGCTACATGTTCTTGTATGATCTAAAATATACTGTAACATTCTAGACTGTACTGTTCTGGATATATATAGGAGAAGAGGGCGAGAGGAGTCCAGTCCCATTCATAGTAAGCTAGTGGTAAGTGAAGAGTCAGAGTGAAGTGTACTACTAAGGAAGAATATTAAACTACAGAAGCTGTGCAAAGTGTTTGCATATCTCCCTCCCACGGAGTCTCCTGACGGCGACACGGAACCCAAGTAACACGTCCGGCATAACAATATAACAATATAACAATATATATATATACAGAGCTGGGCGCGTTACTGGATATCGGGTAGTCCGGTACCGCTCCTCCGCACCTCGAAACACATATAGTCCGTACCTGTACTTCCGCGCCTAAATTTTTTTCACTCGTTCCGGTACCGCACCTCCGCACCTCCGGTACCGTACCCAAAACTATTAAAGCGCGCCTGAAAAATCTAGTCCGTACCTTAAAAAAAAGAAATACAAGGCAATACTGCAGCAGCATTATTACTATCATTATTATTATTATTATTATTACCATTATTTTTGTTATCATTATTGTCATTTTAACGCATAGAATCTCCACCACCTGAAGTAAAGTAACTACTTTTACACTCATCATAATTATCATACCTCAGTACACATGCAACACCGGGCCGTAAATCTGAATGAGTGACGTCACTCAAGTGGCGGGAAAACATGCCCTGCAGCACAGACCGCGTAAACGACCGGAAGTATTACTGCAGAGCGCGGACTGTTTGTCGTTTTCATTTTTTATCCTTGAAAACCTCAGGTGCGGAGGTACGGACTTAAAATACTGCCGTTCCGCACCTGTTACTTCCGCACTTTTGAAAACTTTCCGCACTTCGGACCTCCGCACCTCGTTTAAAGGTCCGCAGGTCCGGAGGAGGAGGTGACAGAGGTACGGAAGTGCCCATATATATATATATATATATATATATATATATATATATATATATATATATATATATATATATATATATATATATATATATATATATATTCGCTAATCGCTAATTAGTGAAGCTAACTTTCTGTTAGCTGATTAGCGTTTGCGCTAACCTTGGGAAGAGTTAGCGGAACATTTAGCTTCCGCTAAATGTAGTTTCTCTGTAGCAGTCACCCCTATAAACGGACACGCGCTCTCCCCTTGGTGACTAAAAGGAAAATGGGTGCGGCAGGACACTCTTTATGTACTTATTGTTGTCCCGTCTTCCGTCGCGTCCTCATTATTTATCTGTTTGTCGACGTCCTGCTACACATCTCTCACAAATTTTGTACACCACATACACCAACACTTCAATGCCATTTACACTACACAACATTCACACACACGCATATACACACAATCACGTCTTTTATGTGTTTTGTTTGTCCCAATGACTTGTATGTATTTTTGTAATAAAATAACCTTGACGGGTATTGGTTTTTCCTTTACCCGTGGACTAGCAGTAGAACACTCGCTACCAACACGTCCTCCGCTAACTTTAAGTCCACTTAAAAATTCGTACAGATTTGTTCTTGTCTTTCTTCACTGCTATTGCAAGTTCATATTTAAGGCATAAATAAAGTGTATGTTGAATTTAATTTGTTTATATGTTTTATATCATCATCTGATTTTGGCATGCTATACCTTTCTGGAAAGCTCTATGTCTAAGATACAACATATTGAAATTTTAGGTCACTAGGTCTGTGTTTAGGGTTTTAGAGCCAAAATGCTAAATCGAAGCTAAATACATATAAAAAGTCAGCGGTTAGCCGTTAGTGTTAGCGTCCACTAATTTCTATATCAGTTTAGCGGTTTAGCATACGCGAAGCTAACTTTTTAGTTATTGGATTACCAGTTAGCTAACTTTTCGGTTAGCGGTGCCCACCACTGTATATATATATATATATATATTTATATATATATATATATATATATATATATATATATATATATATATATATATATATATATATATATATATATATATATATATATATATATATATATATATATATATATATATAGATATATATATATATATATATATATATATTACGTGTGTGTGTGTGTGTGTGTGTGTTTGGACTACAAGACGGGCGCCGCGACGGCAGGGTCACATCTTAATATAGACGAGGCAGCGGGTGAAGCAGTACGACGGAACAGCCGTTCATGAGGAAATGTACACTTGAAAATATTCCCAAGGAAATTTCATGTATTTGTGACTGAAAAAGTCTACTCAAAGATGTAATTTATCTCATATGTTAAACAGCTATATACTTAAATTCACCGAGGTTCAAGATGGTTGCCGCATCAACAAGACGAGGGGGGCCAAAAATAACCGTGGCAGTGGTTGTTTTGGTCGCACACGGTCGACTGTGTCTATCTCGTGCTGGTGAGCGTTGTGGTCCACACTCACTTTCCCGCGGAGCAGCCTTTCCAGGGCATTGTGAACGGTTGTCCTTTTACGTAAGTTATTTTGTTTCAAGTATGACACCACTGGTACGCGCGTCTTTATAGAAAATTCAACCAAACTTTATGAGATGCAAAATATTATTACGATAAAGAATTGTTAAATGTAGTTGTGCTAATAGGACTTGTAAAAGTAGGAAGAACAGCAGCAGCAGCAGCAGCAGCAACAGTAGTAGTAGTAGTAGTAGTAGAAGTAATAATAATGGTAGAAGAAATGGTAAACAGTCGTGGAAATAGTAGTAGAAGTAGTAGTAGCAGCAGTAGTAGTAGTAGTAGTAGTAGTAGTAGCAGTAGTAGTAGAAGTAGGTAGTAGAGTAGTAGTAGTAGTAGTAGTAGTAGTAGTAGTAGTAGTAGTAGTAGTAGTAGTAGTAGTGTAGTAGTGGTTGTTGTTGTTGTCGTTGTAATAATGGTAAAAACAATAATAATAATAATAATAATAATAATAATAATAATAATAATAATAATAATAATAATAATAATAATAATAATAATAATAATAATAATAATAACAATAACAACAATCATGATAATAATAATAATAATAATGATAATAATAATGATAATAATAATGATAATGATAATAATAATAATAAGAGCAACGTACCTAAATGAGGCGGAGAAGGCCGTCAGACACACCTGCCGCGACGCGCGTAAACAACCTCAGCATCGGCGTGGGGGCACGGAGCGTATTTTGAAGAGATCACCCAAGGAAACTGTGTCCTTGGGCTCTCCCGTGTCCTAACATTTCGTTTCCGTTTCAACTATGCTTTAATTATCACCTGCGAGTTGTTCAGCATGCTTTTGAGTGTGTGTGTGTGTGTGTGTGTGTGTGTGTGTGTGTGTAGGGTGGTCAATGGTCATGTGCCTTGGTCATGTGATCGTGGAGACGATATCGCTTTCATGATGGAGGGTAATACACTGAGTCTGTATTTGTCTATACAACCGTCAGCACTGAGAGCTGGTACAGTAATTGGAGCGTTTTGGTAGATGTGGCACAACTGTGTGACTTTACATTCTACTTCAAGAGTGTGGACCGACTGGCAAAGCTCATAATAGTGTCATATCACAGCGTTCTCGATTCCTCACTGTATAGACTGAAGTAGTTTCTATATAGAATACACGCGGCCAGACAGCCACACCTGGCAGCGTCACAGCCTCATACTAACAAACTTTTAAGGTTCCTTTGCCCTACTGTGTGCCACAGTACAAGTAAGGTGCCGCGAGTCATGTTTGTCCTGAGCCTCTACTGTCATGTTCTGGTGTGTTATGTACACATTTTGCCACACACGTCACCGCCATAACCAAGCACACGGCACACACACACACCGCCACAAAGCACAGCCCCCATGCAGCCCTCGCCTCCATCCTGCGGGCCCCTGTGCACACAGCCCCCAGCAGTCCTGTATCTTAAGATCTATGTACTAAAAGGTTGCCAAAACACGACCCCTACCTTACAGCAGCAGGCGTTCACAATTACAGCCTCCAGTCACCAGTGTGCACGGTGCAGCACTCAGCAGGCCTCTATAGTCCAGTAAATCTAGGGTTCAACCTAAAACAAATTGCAATAGATTGTTTCTCACTTCTGAGTGACTTGACTAGTCCTCAGGTACATCATACTAAAAATCCCCATGAATCCATGTGGTGGAAGGGGGTCAACGGCGGCCATTTTGGAATTTTCTTAAAAGTCATATATCTGGTAAAATAATAGTTTTATCAGGAAACACAACTCAATAAAAATTGTTCAGAATTGATTGTTTTATAGCAATGGCAGGTTATTTTACAAAGATAAATAAATATATAGGAAAAAATAATAAAATATTAAATTTTGATTGCTGATTTTATTTTCAAAGACATATTCCTCAGAACTAGTGGCATCCATGACAAAATGCATCGAAGTAAAAATTGTAGAACAAACTTTCCTCTTTTGAAATATATATACAAGTTTATGCATATTTTAAAAATTGACAAAGTTATGAGGGAAAATATACAGAAAGCCATCCTTAAAAAAATAATAATAAATACCTCCAGTCAAACCTTAAAATTTATTACATTATAATGTTTCTCAACACTTAGTAATAATTAGTGTCATGCTATGAAAAGGTTTTTTTCCCTTCATTTCAGAAACCAAATTGCACAAAAAAGTTTTTTTTTCATCTTACAAATAATGAAACTTAATTTCTGATGTAGTAATTTATTATTAATGTTGTCTGTTCTCCTAAACCCATATGAAAAAATAATAAACTATTGAAATTGAATAAATGTGCTAATTTTCAAAGACTTTTTCTGCAGAACTAGGGGCATGTATGACAAAACGCATCAAAATATAAGTTGCAGAACAAGCTTTCCTCTTTTGAAATATTCAAGTTTATCCATATTTTGAACATTAACAAAGATATGAGATACAATAGACAGAAAGCCACCAATAAATAATAAAAAAACATATATAGTACCTCCAGTTAAACCTTAAAACATATTACAAGAGGTTTCTAAATACTTAGTAATAGATAGTGTCCAGCTATAGAATGTTTTTTGTTTTCCTTTCAATAACCAAATCGTAAAAAGAAACAACATGTTTTTTTTTACAAGTATTATAATTTAATTCCTAATACAGTAATTTCTTATTGATCCACCCATTTGATATTCATGAAACTTTCCTGCAGGGTATACTTACACAATTAATATTCAGGGTATTCATCATCCTCATCAAGAACAAAATCTGGCACAGGGGAGTTTGAACAGGTTAGCCCTTTGCAATGGCCACAGAGAGAGGAACACTCAATATTGTGTTTCTTGCAACTGCATCTTTGGGTGTTGCATCCAGATCTACAGTTGCATTTGCTGACTAGCAATAATTTTTCTGGTGCAGGTGGTCGGTCAGTCTTCACAGGCATTAATTGGCCATTTTCAATTAACCATCCCCATTCCTCTGGATTGTGTTCTCTACCTTTATCTTTCCATACTTGAATCTGATACCATACACGCAAACTGTGAAATTTTGATGCTGCTGATGTTGGTGGAAGACTCTTTGCCTCAACTAATCTTGAACTACTTGAAACCTTTTCTCGGAAACGTTTATAACGCAGGACGTCAAGATTTTCTTTCTTATTACCATTGTATAGACATACCAAAGCCTTTTCACCTGCTTCTATGAGTGCTTCTTTCTTGAAATCACCGTCCCTACAAAATATTGCAGCCTGCTCAAGAAAATGTCTGCTTTTTATTTTTTTCAATGCAGCTCCCTTGCCAATGCCATGAACTCTTGAAACTGAATCACACCCAAGTATGGCATGAATGAAAAGTATGTTGTTACATACATCAGGACCTAGAGCTTGCTTTGCTTTTTGGATGTCCCACAACTTCGGTCTTTTGAAGTAATTGGATTTTGGCTCTGCCTTGAAAAGAATCCTGTGGGCATCCAATGGAGTGTGATACACCAAAAGAACCAATAAATCTGTGTCATCACCTACTAATACAGTGTCCTTTTTGCCTGCAGATTCTATGGCAGCTTTCACGATCTGTAGGTCTGCATCTTCCTTAGCATGCTCTATATGGCACCCTGATTTCTGTAAAACTTCACCTAAGATGAAAATAAATCGTTGCTTGTTAATTTTATTTGCTAGGAATTCCTGCTTTTTAAGTTTTATGACTGTTTTGTTATTGAAAATCACATTAGGCCCGACAGCTCCACCTGCCCGTCTGCGATGAGTGGCGTCCTTTATTGAGGGACCATCGTCATAACCATCAAAGATGATGCAGGCTCTACCATAACGTGATATCACATACTTGGCATAGCTATCACAGATATCTTCGATCAAAGCGTTTCTTTGCCATGGTATCCTCTGGAGGAGTGCACCACCATCAATAACATACTGGGCACCGTCAGGAATTTCTGAAACTACTTCCTCTTGCTTTGATTGGCTCCACATTTCATTTGCTAGTGCGGGTTTGTTGGCTTCCCTTGGTAGACCCGAGTCATCAAAAAGTGATGTTGGGTGATTACTGAGCTCATACTCAAAGTAAGACTTTTGGTCATCTAAGGAAATAGTACTAGCTACCAGACAAAGCCTTTGGAATAAATGTTGTGGGTCAACTTGAAAATTATCCTCTTTGGTTGAAACTCCAGTTTTGGACCCCATTGTGATTGACTGGTTTGATTTCTTAAAAACAAAGTCATGCACACTTTTTCCTGTTAATGATTTTATTATTACATTCCCGGTGGATTTGGCCTCATCAACGTTGACCTCCTCCCCTGCAACAACGCCACTGATAATGTTGTGTAGCGTTGAGTCACTACCAAATGGATCATGGAGGGTGAAGATATTAAGAATTTCAGCGGTGTCTTTGATATCCCTCTGTTGGCGGGCTTGAGAGTTCTCCCGATGTTGCTCACTTGTCTGGTACCTGACACCAGTCAGATCCTGCATGGCAAAATTCACCTCTGCTCTGGCTGGCATTGACAGGACCCAAACTGTCCTTTGTATCTCACTCATGCCCCTTCCTCTAGTGAGGCCGCCTGAGGCCTTAACACTCCTCATGAGCACCTGTTCTATTACTAGGTCTGGCGACAACCCGGCCCAATACCTGTCACTGCGCCGTATCACATGCAAACCATTTTGAAAGCTGTTGTACACTTCTGGATGAGTATTCTGGAGTTCATCCATTTTTTGGAGATAGAGGTATGCAGACTTTGCATATAAATTGTGTCCTGAGGTTGCAAAGTAGGGAAGCATCTGTCTAACTGATGCAAGATGCAAATTCCAGTCACCAGTTCGCTCTGCTTTGATGAACTGTTTCAATATTTTAATCATATCAAGGTACTGAAACCAAATCTGTGCCGTACGTGCTTCCTTGAGAGATTCCCTGAATTCTTGCAATCGCACTGTAATTCGTTCTGTGAGCTCAATGCAATATGCATCAGTAAGCACATCTGGGTCGTTTTCAATCACTCTTTTGAACAGGGACTTGCTTTCATTGAGGTCGCTATCTTCAAAAATTGGATCAGCTAGGGGATCATGAATTGCTGTTAACTCTACATTAAAGGCTTTGGATACAACAATGGCCCTTAAAGCAGCATCAACCATTAGATGTGCTCTTACAGCCCTTGATATAGCTTTTCCACACAGCATATGCTTCACGGTGTTCTCAGCATAGACCAGCTCAAACACTTCTTTAAGTCCAGAACACGCCATTAGATGACCAATAGAACCTACAAAGCTCATCTCTGTGTGAAACCCGCCTAATTTCAAAACTGTGGTCTTGAGAATGCTCGATGTTGGCTCAGATTCCACTATCATCATTGCCTTGTACCACAAAGGCTGATCAAATGTTAGTACAGGTGTAATATTGTACCTCTTTGCTTGGCTGCAAACAAACCACAATGTAGAATACACACAGTTAACATCAGTAGGGTTCATGTCAATCATTGGCAAGAAATGAATAGCAGATTGTCCTGGGTATTCTCCTTTGTGGACCGTCTGCATCAGACCAGACCAGGCTGGCCTATTGGGATGAATGCAGAAAGACATTTCCCATAGAATATCAATATGTGCGGTGGGGTCAGATACTTCCATTGCTTTTAGTTCATGGTACACCAGATGTGGTGCTTTTGTCCGGTGGGATGTAAGGTATCTAATGTTAATTCTCCCTACCTGAATTAAATCTCTCGAAGAAACTGTGATGCGTGGTACAGGTTTTGCTTTAAGAGTCCCCGGTGTAAAGGATGCAATCATACCCATACCATGGAATGTATTGAAGCCATCAAGACTTCTCACATTGTGATCAACATTATCTGCAATGTATTGAACAAACTGTCCACTCTCAGGGGGTGCAAGGTCTGTCCCTTGGGAAATAGCAGAACTTCTCTCAAACTTGAGTACCTCTGAATAAGAACAAGCAAAGCCATGCTGGTGTAAACTGTCAACAATAAACCTTGATGCAAAGTGATCATGTACCTGTACGGCTAATCCTAACTGCAAAGGAGCTAAGATTACTCTCGGCATAGTTGCTTGCATTATAGCTTGTGCTATGGATGCCAGTTTAAGTTCGTTATCTTTACCAGCAAACAAATGTCTAAGAAATAGTAGCAGTGAATCTGGAACATATTTCAAGGCAGCGTCAATTTTAAAATCATCAGTTGACGGATATACTGAACTGTCAGCAGATGTTACCATTGACTTTATATCAGCTTTTATCAGTTCAGCAGCAGTCTCTATAATTCTTTCAGCATCTTCCTTTGCGTTCATCTGTCTTTGTTTTCCATAGAAGTCATGAAGGAGCCATTCAGCAGTTTTGCGTAGTGTGACAACATTTTGTTTCCCGTTAATCTCTGTTATAATGATGCTATCCTTGAAATGCTCAACTAATTTTGACTTCATGTACGGAACACTGTATGGTTTTAAATAAGTTCCGTGCAAGATTTCTTCCATTTTTACCACAAGATCTTTAATGGTGATCTGCTCATCATCAGTGTCTTCCAGGTAACTGACAACTTCAAGAAATGCCTGGCGCAATTCTTGTACCTCTGGTCTTCCACGTTTTCCCATATCAGTGCACTTAGGAGAATGTCTTTTCGGGAGCTGCCTACCTGTTCTGAAAGATACGCTGCACATTTCGTGATAAACTGCGTCCCAGGAACAAATTTTGTCAATAACTGCTATTCTGCCAGCTACTGTATTAGCCCACTCATCATTCCTTTCATCACACACTTTAAGAATAGATGACTGAAAACTAGATTTGGATTTGACTGGTATCACATCATATCCCCTTTTTTTTCCATCATATTTTGCAGGTAAACCACAAAATAAACACTGAGTCTTAAATACACCACTTTTTGACCTAAGGAATCGGTTTGCAGGTGCATCTGAAGTATACAAATTATTCTGATGGGCTGCAATTATACGTGGATCAGTAAATTGCTTCCTGCAGTCAGTGTGCACAGTCTGTCCTATTTCAGTCCTGACATTACTGCCACGTGCTTCACTACATCTATTCACAGTGGCGCTTTCCTTCTGAGTCAGCTTTGCAATAGGTTCTTCCCCACACTGTTTGCCACATATTGCACATTCCATCCCAGGTTGTAGACCTGTAATAACATGCATATTTGGTTGCAAATATAAATCAGATTTTCCCCTGAATTACAACCCTTCCTTTTACAGAATTTTACAGAATTTGAAGCTACGAGCGAAAAACTTACTTTTGCTAAGTAATTTAATTGGACTATAACTTATCCTAAGCTATGGTGTTCAAAATTAATAGCATATGATCATAGAGCATCTCCAACTTAAAATAACACGTGCTTTCACCTCTAAAAGTATTTGCAAAACTCGTGTCACAACCTGTATACAATAGGCTACACTGTAAATTTATTAGACTAACCTAATATTTGTCATTAATTCTTTTAACATTTTCTGTGCTCTACTACTACTACTACTACTACTACTTACAACAGCAGCAGCAACAACAAAACAACAGCAACAATACTACTACAACTGCTACTACTACTACTACTACTACTACTACTACTACTACTAATAATAATAATATCATCACTTTGCCAGTATGTTAACTTAGCACTTGTAATATTATAAAAGCCATTAATGACGTAGGTAGCAACATACTTACAAGAAAAGTGATGATATGGGAATATCACGTGTTGCCAACTTCCACATTCTTCATGCTCTGTACTGAGCGAGTCAGGCGATCAGCTGACTGGGATGCACCAGTAAGAAGCAAGCAACAATCTTGGCTTTCTGTATATTTTCCCTCATAACTTTGTCAATTTTTAAAATATGCATAAACTTGTATATATATTTCAAAAGAGGAAAGTTTGTTCTACAATTTTTACTTCGATGCATTTTGTCATGGATGCCACTAGTTCTGAGGAATATGTCTTTGAAAATAAAATCAGCTATCAAAATTTAATATTTTATTATTTTTTCCTATATATTTATTTATCTTTGTAAAATAACCTGCCATTGCTATAAAACAATCAATTCTGAACAATTTTTATTGAGTTGTGTTTCCTGATAAAACTATTATTTTACCAGATATATGACTTTTAAGAAAATTCCAAAATGGCCGTTGACCCCTTCCACCACATGGATTCATGGGGATTTTTAGTATGATGTACCTGAGGACTAGTCAAGTCACTCAGAAGTGAGAAACAATCTATTGCAATTTGTTTTAGGTTGGGCACAATTTTATGCTAGATTTACTGGACTACTATGGCACGGCGCGGCGGCCATACTGACTTGCTACATGCCTATTATATATAGATATATATATATATATATCTATATATATATATATATATATATATATATATATATATATATATATATATATATATATATATATATATATATATATATATATTCATGGTTTTGAATGCCCTGCCTTAATTTTGTTAGGCTATTATTATTATCATTATTATATTATCTCCATACATCGCTTACTGTTCCAGTCAGACAAATTCAGAGACAACCACTGAAAAGCAGAAAAAAACTGGATGACTATTATGATTATCATCATCATTTTTCTTATTATAATTCTTCTTCAGTTCTTCTTTTTCTTATCATTATTGTTATTATTATTATTATTATTGTTATTATTATTATTATTATTATTATTATTATTATATATCTGCATGATACTTCAGTCTTAACGACGATTTCGGTGTTCTACATAAAATGATAATGATAATTAAGATGATAATAATAATAATAATAATAATAATAATAATAATAATAATAATAATAATAATAATAATAATAATAATAATAATAATAATAATAATAATAATAATAATAATAATAATAATAATAATAATAATAATAATAATAATAATAATAATAAAAATAATAATAATAATAACTAGACGCATAGCACTCGGGGAGTGCACACCTCCGCCAAAGATCGTCCTGAAAATTGGTATGGGCATCAATTGTGATCCTATGCATCATATGGAAGCATTTATTTATTTATTTATTTTTTTGGAAACTTTGACCATGGGTGAATTTTTCGAGGTTAAAGTCAAAGGTCAAGGTCAAGGTCATGCAAGGTGCATCATATGGAAGCATTTATTTCGAAATTTGATGAAATTCTATTTTTTTGAAAACTTTGACCTTGGGCGAACTTTTCGAGGTCAAGATCAAAGGTCAAGGTCAATGCCATGTAAGGTGCGTTTTTCCATGAGCTAAAATGTGAACCAAGTCTGAAGTCTCTACGATGACGAGAACTGAAGTTATGGCCAAAATGACGTTTTGTGGGACCTTGATCTTTACCTTTAACCTTTGACATTAAAATAATTAATGGGTTCTATTCTGGATGCAAGTTGCATCATATGGAAGCATTTGTTTCGAAATTTAACGAAATTCTATTTTTTTGGAAACTTTGACCTTGGGCGAACTTTTCGAGGTCAAGGTCAAAGGTCAAAGTCAAGGCCATGCAAGGTGCGTCTTTCCATGAGCTAAATATGAACCAAGTCTGAAGTCTCTACGATGACGAGGTCCGAAGTTATGGCCAAAATGACGTTTTTTGTGACCTTGACCTTGACCTTTGACATAAAAAAATAGTGGGTTCTATTCTGGAGGAACACGAAGCTTCCCTGAAAAAATGGTTGAGATATTCGCAAAATTGTGCACAGGAGACTGTTCACGAACAAACAAACAAACAAACAAACAAATAAATAAACCAACTTCGTTGGCGGAGGTACTAACAGTAATAATTATTATTATTATAATGATAATAATACAAAAGCATGCGACGAAGATGTTTCCATCACGAGCTTGTTTTGTTCCCGTCATGCACTTGGGCGTCTCCCTTCTCACCTACCTACACAAAGGAACACAAAGGAAGAACAAACAACAGCAGACCTGCTGGTCCTTACGAGGTTGTTTGTGACAAGCTACACTAACTATCTAATCAAAGGTGGAAGATGAAGGACAGCAAAGGCGAAGGCTCCTACCCACCCCCCCATCCCTCCAGCCAAAGCTGGCAGGAAAGGAAAAAGAACCATGCAGCATGGAAAAACTGCATGGAATTTATGTAGGAAAGAGGAAAGAACTACCATTACTGCTACCACTAACCGGGCGATAAAAGCGGACAAGGACACCAGTATTCGAAAGAACTTAACGTTATTACGACGATGAGTAATATCTTAGTTGCTGGTTGGATTCAAAACACTTGTCTAATCTATTCTTGAAGGCCGTAACTGTTGTACTATCAACGACATCACAGGGTAGAGAGTTCCAAACATTAACAACTCGATTGAAGAAGAAGTGTTTAGCTTCGTGCGACGAGAATCTTTTACCACTTATCTTCAAATTGTGATTTCTTCTTGTTCTATTTGATCGATCAATTGTAAAGTAATCTTCCGCATTAATATCACTGAATCCTTTAAACATTTTAAACACTTCTATTAGATCGCCTCGCATTCTTCGTTTTGATAGGCTGAATAAATTTACTTCTTTAAGCCTTTGTTCATATGACAAATTTCTCAACCTAGGAATCATCTTTGTTACTCTTCGTTGGACCCTTTCCAACTTTTCTATGTCTTTTCTGTAGTAGGGAGACCAAAACTGTACACAGTACTCTAGACGGGGTCGAACCAACGAATTAAATTGTATTAATATTACTTTTTCCGATTTATTATTAAAGACTCGTCCGATGAAGCTAACCAATTTGTTTGCAGTTTTAACTACCTCTGAACAATGCTGACCGGGCTTTAAATCGCCTGATATAGTGATTCCAAGATCCTTTTCTTTACTTACTGCAGAAAGTTGTTGGCCATTCATTACGTACCGAACGCGATTGTTATTTTTTCCGATGTGCAACACTTTACATTTGTCAACGTTAAATTTCATTTGCTATTGATTGGCCCAACGTGCAAGTCGATCTAGATCTGATTGTAAAGCTTCTTCGTCGAGTGTCGCAGTTACTTTACTAGCAATTTTTGTGTCATCAGCAAATTTTAATACGATACCGTTCAGCGAGATTCATGCTACAACAAACATTTACATTCTTTTTTTTTCTTCTTTTTTTTTGGTATTTCGTTGGGGATATACCCCAAGGGAGGAAGGCGGTACATGCTGCGCAACCACCCAGACAGCAGGTAGAGAGGTGCCTAATTTTTTCAAGTGGAGGAGGCCCAACAACGGAGCTGCACCGACAACCTATACGCTCCAGCACTCCGCCGGAGCGCAAGGCGGAGACTCCACCAATGGACCACGGGAGCATCCCTCCCCCCCTCCATTCAAATTTTTAACATCACATGATAATGCACAGTTCATTAGCTTCAACATTATGCTAAAATATGTTCATTATAGTAAATAACGTCTCTGCTACAAGCAAAGCAATTCATCTGCTACAGTCATATGAAACACAAGGCACCGTCAATCACAGCGACATTATATATGCCGGCATGGCTGGAGATCTGGGAGGCGGGGGCCCGGGGGTCTTGTCTCCTTGTGGAGTTCCCCATACACACTTCTTCAAATGAGAATGGCAACAAATGGGGGCTCCCAAATGGACCGTTTGGGGGGGCGGCGGGCCCCTTTGTTGGGGGCCTGGGGGGGCGTCTTTTTATATGAACCCAACACCCCTTCCCTTAGCTACGTCACTGATTTTAGCCATTAGACTTGAGCCTGTATCATGGCACCCCCCTCAAGCTGTCACCCGGGGCGGACCGCCCCCCACGCCCCCCCTTACTACGCCACTGCTTGTGCCTAAGAAGCGTGACCGTTCCAATCCCTCAAACTATCGCCCTATAGCTTTACTTTCCTGTTTATCTTAAGCTTTTGAATCAATCTTTAACCGGAAGATTCAAAAGCACCTTTCCACTTCTGACCTTCTATCTGATCGCCAGTATGGGTTCCGCAAGGGGGGTTCTACTGGCGATCTTTTTGCTTTCCCAACTGACTCTTGGTCATCCTCTCTTTGTCGTTTCGGTGAAACTTTCTCAGTTGCGCTAGACATATCGAAAGCTTTCGATCGAGTCTGGCACAAGTCTATGCTTTCTAAACTGCCCTCTTTCGGATTCTATCCTTCTCTGTTCCTTTATCTCCAGTTTCCTGTCCGGCCGTTCTATCTCTGCTGTGGTAGACGGTCACTGTTCTTCGGAACTTCTTCCCCTAAACCTATTAACAATGGTGTTCCACAGGGCTCTGGCCTATCACCCACTCTCTTCCTGTTATTCATCAATGATCTCCTTTTCATAACAAACTCTCCTATCCACTCATACGCTGATGACTCCACTCTGCATTATTCAACTTCGTTCAGTAGAAGACCCTCTCAACAGGAATTACAAGACTCCAAATTGGAGGCTGCAGAACGCTTAACCTCAGATCTTGCTATTATTTCCGATTGAGGTAAAAGGAACTTTGTGTCCTTCAATGCCTCAAAACCCCAATTTCTCCACCTATCAACTCGGCACAATCTTCCAAACACCTATCCCCTATTCTTCAACAACATTGAGCTGTCACCTTCTTCAACATTAAACATCCTCGGTCTATCCTTATCTCAGAATCTTAACTGGAAACTTCACATCTCTCCTCTCACTAAATCAGCTTCCTCGAGGTTGGGCGTTCTGTATCGACTTCGCCAGTTCTTCTCCCCCGCACAGTTGCTATACAGGATATATATATATATATATATATATATATATATATATATATATATATATATATATATATATATATATATATATATATATATATATATATATATATATATATATATATATATACAGACTCTAATCATTGGATACGTGAGTCGGATTGGGTATAGGCTCGGCGAAACATGGGCGTAATAAGGCAACACAGATCAAATGTCGTACTGTCATGCCAGCAAGTTAATGTGCACACAAAAAATTACTACTCAATATTTAGTAAGTTACATAATATTAGAATACTTAAGCACATTACAGTCTTGTATAAATATCAGGGCATGGAATCACAGGCATTTAGAATGGTTCGAACGAAGCCACCTCTCCTGATAAAGGTCGACTGTTCGATGATCGATCAAGTATTACATATTTGTTGTTGGATGCTTTCGTGCATTATGAATGTAGGGGTTTATAACGATGGCTAAAATGACTGAAACTAAGGCCCCGATTATACTACCTCCTTTCATTTACACGGACACACACTCCACATTCTTCTCTTGCCTTTTGCACACGCCTCCGCGGTGGAGTGTTGGCGCCCCTGACTACGAATCTGCGGGCCTGGGTTAGAATCCCGGCCCGGGCAGTCGGCGTGCAGCCCACCCAGCAGTTCATCCTTCCTTTCAAGCTGATCGATAAATGGGTACCTGGGGAAACCTGGGAAAGGTACACTGTGGTAACCTGGCTGTCACACTGGCCCTGTGTCGGGTAAACGATTTCTCTCCCACCACAGGCTCATAGGGCCAACGGGCCGGAGATGAGCACCGCCGCCACGCGCAGCTATAGCGTATGCTCCTAATTTTACCTTTACCTTACCTTTTGCACATCTTGCACTAGAGCAGTGGTTCCCAACCTTTCTTCTGTCGTTTCCCCCTTCATCAGCTTCAACCATCTGAATTTCCCCCTTCATATGGACGAGGGAAAAAGTAGCCAAAACACGAAATTTACTTGCTTAATAACACAAATAATATAATAAATAAATAGTAGCTAAACACAATATTTACTTACTTAATAACACAAATCAGTCAATCAATAGCTCTGACGCCCTGTTTCCGCCGACTGATTGCTAGTATTTTGTATTTTCTTCAGGTTAATTTTCCCCCTGGAATCATAAAATTTCCCCACTGGGGAAAATTTCCCCAGGTTGGGAAATGCTGCACTAGACGCATCTCTCTCTCTCTCTCTCTCTCTCTCAGCAAACGGTTCTTCAGTTTATTACGCACGTATCCGAAGAGGAGTGTGAACAGTTTCATCGTCAATACTACGTTTCCCAATAGTCACCGAGCTGTATTGAGTTGCTTTGTGTAACGTATGCTGCTTGTATTACACTCGATTCAGTATTAGACTGCCAACCTTTTGTGGGTTGAAAGGATTTATAATGTATGAACCGATATTTATATGAATAGTATTTCTGATATTTGTGTTCTTAGAAAATTGATGTCATCATGTTACCATGTTTATGGGCTACCTGACAATAGACCGTATTGGCTACCAGTTTGCAATGAGGACGCTTCACCCTTTGTTTATCAACATTTTTCTAGTTTCGGTGTTGCCTACCGCAGCACAATGTGTATAAAGCTTTTATTTTAGGAACAGAAGTCGAAATAACCACACCTTTAGAAATGATACCCATCTAATATCAAATTGAATAATATTAGAGATGCTAGAAAGCAAGATACAGGCACGAACGAAAAGGAGATGAAACATTTCATGTTGCTTTTAGCCAATATGGAACTGTTCACGAGGTAGATGCGGGCCCGCGTACACTCGGCACGCAGTAGTCATATACACCATAAATGGACGCAAACCTTAAAACTTACGAGCAATGGGCAATATATATTTTTTCGACCAGCAGGTACTGTGTATGGACAGTTGGCACCAAACAATTACTTGTATCTCTGAATCACGAAATAGAAAAAGAACCGAGTTTACCTCTTTGACAGTCCGTGGTCGTCTATTGCTCCTCACGACGCATTAAAGGCTAACTATCAGCCTATTCGTCGAGCACGCCATAAATTCAAATTCAATATTTTTTTGCGTGACTAACCAAATTTTCCCGTTTGCTTATTTGCAATTTGAATAAAAAGTGAATTGTACTTCAAAATGAGACTGTTTCTCTTGTTGGCATTAATATTATTAAAAGCAAAAGTTAACTTAATAAGTATTTTTCCCCTCCCCCTTATTTCATTTTTTCTTATTTTGCTGTCACTCCTGTCTGGGTCATATCAACTTTTTGTTTTCCCTATCAATTTCCTTTCATGGACAGGAAGAATTCTCAGCTTCTCACCAGACGCCTGATATGTTTCAAACCTGTCAGCTGCCGTCGGTGCCTCTTTCACGATCGTTTTCCACTCGTAACTATCCAGGCAGCCACACTTGATTTGTAGGGACTTCATGCGCATCAACCTTCCTCTCACCTAGGCTTCATTTACTCCCTCCCTCTCCATCTTCTTGGTCTTCCTCCTTCATCGCTTGCCTCTTGGTAGGTACTCCATAAACATGCTTGGGTATATTTCTTCATTCATTTTCTTTACGTGGCCGTACCATCTCAATATATTTCTTCCACCAGTTGTAAATACTTATGGAATTTCCAACTAATTTCATATGTCCAGATTCCCCAGTCTTTTCCGTCTTGTTACACTTTTAATTAGTCTCAACAGCTTGTGTAAAGGAAGTAAAGGAAGCAGCTCAAGGGCAAAAAATAAATGAGAAAAAGGCCTACTAATCACTGCTCATGAAATAGCAAAATATAGATGAGTGGCCCAAAAGAGGGATCAGTTTCTTGTGGAGAGATGTCTTGATACTCTCCTCTTGAAAGAGGTCAAGTCGTAGGCAGGAGGAAATACAGACGGAGGAAGACTGTTCCAGAGTTAACCAGCGAGAGGGATGAAAAAATGAAGATGCTGGTTAACTCTGGCATTAGGGATTTGGACAGTATAGGGATGTTTATACTGATGTTAACGAGCTAAGTTATCTGGGCACACTGACGGAACATCGTCCCTTGCTCCTCGGGCTGTTATGCTATGCCATTGTTTCCCAAACTGGGGGGTACGTCCCAAACTGGGGTTACGCCCCCAGGGGGAGTGAGCTGGATACAAGGGGAGCGTGATTACGTCTGCCAAAAATTGCATTTTTGCAAGAAAGACACCCACCCACCCACCCACCCATACCCACACCTATCCACCCACCCACACCCACACCCTTACGTGTAATCTACAGTGTACATCATACAATAACGGATCATAATCCAATACTCTAAAAACCACTACATACTGCATAACTTCAGGTGAACCTAAGAAGTAATCTATAATTGTATTGTATGTAATTGTAGGGTTGCCAATACCACAGTCTTCCTCCATCCTTCCATTAAATATAAACACTTGATGATTTTTACAAAGTTCAACCAGTTTCCTGCCATAAAAGTTCCTGTCTAGGGTCAGATCTTGGTTTGCCCTGGTCATAGTCATACCATAATCAGTTACACTTATGTGGGGTACCTCGGCAGGCACCCGATCATCATCCCCAGCACCAGAGGGAACATCAGACATAGTGAGAGTATGAGCATTAAGGCAAACGACTCAGGTGAAAAATGAAAAAAATTATCGAAAATGAGAAACTTCGTCAATGATCACCCTAAAGGCACAGAGAAAACATTACAGAAAGAATTTTTACCGACCGAGTTTAAATGGGCATTTAAATCGCCGTTTAAATCACCCTGCGCGCTCAGTCAATGTCACGTGAGGCAGAAGATGCCTTTAGAAAAAAAAATTGTAGGAAAAACACTGTAGTATTTAGACACGAATAGTTTTCTGGTGGTGTCTGATACTTTCTCCTGTGCGCGCGGGACAATACTGTCCCGTAGGTCTCACTAGAATTCATCAGTGCGTGTCCTTGTCACGACGGACATAGGTGTATTGGCTCAACCCCTACACTGCCTTTTTTTTCCTCTTATGACAAAATTGCTGATGATTCTGGCTTCAACCAGTTTAAATGCCAAGAAGAAAGGCTGCCATTGTCAAGAGGATTGCCTGCTTGAAGAAAGCACGCCATGGTCGAGTAGATAATGAAGAGAGACAGACAGGCGTTCCACATGGAGCAGCGAGGCTTGACTCGCCACCACCCACCGCTGCTGCCTTACTCGCCACCACCTCTCACTC
>NC_066524.1:8339600-8342100 GCF_024679095.1 Eriocheir sinensis | reverse complement strand
TTAAATAAACGAATTCCGAAGAGTTTACATGCGCCAATTTTTGACTACTGGTATTTTTTGTATTTTGTTGGGACAACAGTCCGGGTTCACCAAGTACCCGTGCTTTCTGTGCTTGTGGGATAGTAGGGACCAGTATTATACGAAGAAGGACTGGCCTGTACGGGAGGAGTTGGTGTCTTGCAGAGCAAGGAACGTCGTAAACAACCCTCTGGTGGACTCTTCCCACCGCTGCAAATCAAGCTCGGCTTGATCAAACAGTTCACCAAAGCTCTGGACAAGGATGGTGGCTGCTTCACTTACTTGTGCCAAGCTTTTCCAGGATTGACCATGGAGAAGTTGAAAGCTTTGACGGTCCTCAACTCCGTCAGCTCATCAGAGAACCAGAGTTTGAAAACTCAATGAACGAAGTGGAACTGGAAGCGTGGAAGGCTTCTGTTCTTGTCGTGAAGAACTTTATTGGCAACAAGAAGGCCAGGAACTACGCAGAACTTGTCACCAATATGCTGACTGCTTTCAGAAACCTCGGATGCAACATGAGCATCAAAATGCATTACTAATTCTCACATATGGATCGGTTTCCTGAGAATGTGGCCTGTGGGATCAGTGAGCGGCCAGCATGGGGAGAGATTCCATCAGGACATGAACGAGATGGAGACCAGGTATCAGGGACGCTGGGATGCAGTCATGATGGCTGATTACTGTTGGACTCTGAAGAGAGACACCCCTACCGCTGAGCATTCTAGGAGTTTGAAGAAACGGAAGTTCATGCCCTGAATTTTGATCAATGATGATTTAATATCCAATTTACATGTACTTACCTTTATCAATGTCTACTATTCAATGTACACTTATCAATTTTTGTAACATTTAATTAATGAATTGTGTAAGAAAACGATTTTTTTGATCTTAAAAACCTATTTCGGATGAGAAGTATAACAAAAATCAACTGAAAATGTCACAAAATGTAATCGATTTAGTTATGAGATCGGATTTTTAAAAAATCGACTTAGCACCGAGAGAAACGGGTGCCATTTTCGGATTCAGCGGTGCAAATTTGTCCTAAATCACTTGAAAAAACTTGGACACCTTACAATTTTTTTTAACCCAGAGTAATGATAAAAATAATAGTAGAAATAATAATAAAAATAATAATACCAATAACTATATTTTTTTATTATCATCATCATCATCATCATCATCATTATTATATTGTTATTATGATCATTAGATTTCATTTTGATTTATTTTTTTTATTTTGCTGTTGATACTATGCATTTCAATGACGTATGAGATCTTATTAAGGAGAAATTCATATGCAAACAAGCACGCGTGCATGCACGCACGCACGCACGGATAAGAACATAAGAACATAAGAACGCAGGAGTCTACAAGAGGCCGGTAGGCCTGTACGAGGCAACTCCTTTGACCCTAAGCTCCCGTGTATCTAACCCCACCTAATATCGCTGTCCATGAATTTATCTAGTCTATTTTTGAATGTGACAATTGTATTGGCACTCACCACATGACTGCTAAGCCTATTCCACTCATCCACCACCCTGTTAGTAAACCAATTTTTGCCTATGTCCCTGTTGAATCTGAATTTATCCAGTTTAAACCCATTACTTCGTGTCCTACCCGGTTCTCTTACCAACAAAACCTTATGAATGTCTCCCTTATTAAAGCCCTTCATCCATTTATAAACCTCGATCATGTCTCCACGCACCCTTCGCCTTTCTAGAGAATGCAAGTTTAACTGTTTGAGTCTTTCCTCGTATGGCAAGTTTCTCAACCCCTGAATCATCTTAGTCATCCTCCTCTGCACCGATTCTAACATTTTGATATCCATTCTATAGTAAGGTGACCAGAACTGAACCGCATAGTCAAGATGAGGTCTAACTAATGCTAAATATAGTTTGAGGAAGACTTCGGGGCTTCTGTTGCTTACGCTCCTTGAAATAAATCCCAGTATCCTATTAGCTCGATTTCTAGCTTGAATGCATTGTGCCCTTGGACGGAGATCAGAGGTGTAAGCGGATGCTTACACCCACGCAAAATAATGAAGTAATAGCAGTCCATCATTCTTTCTATTAATTAATTTATGTAGCAGTAACAGTAGTAGTAGTAGTAGCAGTAGTAGTAGAAATATTATTATTATTATTATTATTATTATTATCATTATTATCATTATTATTATTATTATTATTATTATTATTATTATTATTATTATTATTATTATTATTATTATTATTTACTATTATTATTATTGTTATTATTATTATTATTATTATTATTATTATTATTATTATTATTATTATTATTATTATTATTATTATTATTATTATTATTATTATTATTATTATTATTATTATCATTATTATTATTCACTATTATTATTATTATTATTATTATTATTATTATTATTATTATTATTATTATTATTATTATCATTATTATTAATGATAATATTGACGGGGAACTTTCACACGGGAGCGCTTCCTTT
>NC_066524.1:8269600-8334600 GCF_024679095.1 Eriocheir sinensis | reverse complement strand
TCAAGAGGTGTGTAATTTAATGTGTATTAAATTTGGGGGTTATTTCTTCCCACACTAAGGACGTTGCATTGTCGATATAGAATTACTTCATCCATTCGTCGGCCGACTCATACAAGACATTTAGTTCCTTCTGGAGTACCTCAGCAACGTTGTATGAGGTGGTCAGTCTTCCTATTTTTGTGTCAGCAGCAATCCTATTTTTGTGTTGTCAGTAAATTCCGATCCTCGATTTCGGATGTTATTTAGAGCTTATTTGCCAAGGAAATCTTTGAAAAACCGTCAGGAAAACAGTTTAACATTTAAAAAAAAATATCTGTCGCCACCTCAAGGGGGGGGGGGGGGGGACACCAGCTATATAGAGCCCGTCAAGGTCAAGCACATATGTTTCTCCGAGGAGGGACCATAGGCACTTGTCGGGTGACGGCTCATGATGGGGAGGAGGCCGACAGACCGACTCTATCGGCTGACGTCAGCCGAACCGACCAAGTCGGTCTGTCGATGAGGACTGGAGTGTCTCTGAACAACAACAAACAGTTTAACGTTCGGGCAAGAAGATAAAATGGCACACTGAGACACTGCTTTAAGTAAACGTTTTAAAATAATAATGATTTTATTTCGCCAAATGTTCATATGGGATGTGCGTTTGTGTTACTCCTAGAAATACTTCGTCATGACGACATTAATTTTATATTTTGGTGGTAAAGTGCACCAAAAAAGTCTTAATAAAACGGTAATTGTGCCCTGACAACCCTTGTGACTTCACCACCACCAGCAGTCGTTATCCTGGCCAGGAAACTGCGCCGTTATTAGACTACATCATTTAAGAAAGGGACAATTAGATACTCAGTGATTTACACTCCAAAAGCAGGAATAACTTCATTTTTTTACGCAATACTGAACAATGTAACAATAACTGAAATATGTAACAATAACACTATATTATTCAGTAATCGACAAGAAAGAGAGTTACCAGTGGAGTCCATTCATTCTCGCATTCCGAAACCCGCCGCCAGATGAAATACATGTATCATTGCCCATATATGCTCCACCCGCATGCTGATGCTTGTAAGTGTCACGCCCTTGAAGAGTTGGCACGGACACGAGGATGCACGTGCAGGTGGATGCTGCCAACACAATCATCGCTGATATACTGCCTCTCGTATTTACACTTGTTGACACCCTACTAAATAGTAGGTAAAGGTAAAGTTGGGGCATACGCTATGGCTGCGCTTGGCGACGGTGTTCATCTCTGTCGCATTGGCCCTTGAACCTGTGGTGAGTGAGAACCCATTATCCCGGGACACTGGCCAGTGCGACATCTGGGTTAACTCAGTTTATCTTTCCCAGGCTTCCCCAGCTACCTATTTATCGATCTGCTGGAAAGGGAGGGTGAACAGCTGGGTGAGCTGCACGCCGAGTGCTAGGGACGGGATTTGAACCCCGGCCCTTGGAGTCGTAGCTAGGTACGCTAAACACTGCATCTCGGGACTTAATTTTGAAAACTACTACTGATGAAAATAATGGAAGTAGTTATAGTGTTAGTGATATACTACTACTACTACTACTACTACTACTGCTATATTTTTTCATACTACTATTACTACTATTACTACTACTACTTCTACTACTACGGCCTCCATCCATTTGAGTTGCGTTGTGAGAGGTATCTTTCCTCATAGTCTTTCACAAAGCAATTCATCGGCCCCAGCCCGCCAATGACTGTGGCCGACAACCATCTTTATCTAGTATTACAAACATTATTAAACATATTGTTCTTAAACTAACTGAGCTTGTGCACGACTATCAACCACCGTCGCCTCAAAGTCCAGGTCGGCAATGTGGGTGGTTTTGGGTGCAGGTGACCTGGTTCCTCTCAGGCAGACCAAGGCTGATCTCATGAGGGAGAAGGACAGCCTGCATCTCATCCAGGCGACCACACTGCTACTCGATCGGCTGCTGTTTCTTATCCGCCAGTATTTCGGCGAGTCTTGCGTAGAAGCTCTGCGCCTTTGTTCCCATCCCTCCCGACGTCGTGAATACTAATGGGGTGAAGGAGCCCTGGTCCACATAAAATATTTTTTCTTCATACGCTCTTTTTTTCTCTTGTTAATTTCTTCTGTGGGCTGCATCGAGGGTCAGGTCTCTGTGGCAATGGGCCATGGGATCAAAGATCCTTATGTCAAAATACCCCCTTTGTCCACGAGTCCACAACCCTCAGGCGCTAACATCCACTCATGCTTTGTTCTACTACTACTACCACTACTACTACTACTACTACTACTACTACTATTCTTTCAGTTATCGTAAATTATTCGTGTTTCTTTGGGACTTGTAACAAATACACTTCAGTACAATAAGTGATACTGTTGTTAATAAAAATGTAGCTGATCATTCTCGTTGTTTTATCTATTTGCAAACGAGAGAAAATAAATGCCGTCCGGAAGCTTATCCTCATCAAAAATCGTTCTTGCATGAAAACCCTGCGACATCAAGCAAAAACAGGCCTTTTAATTGTTTTTTTTTTATTTACATTAAAATATTTGCTGAGTACCTGCTTAGGGTGTATCAGTGTCGCTTTCGGCGAAATTTATTAAAAACATAAGGGCGTCAAGCATCTCGACAGAAAGCGCAGCTTCTATTATCTAATGTCCGTGTGCGACTTGGCTTCCACTCCAAAAGTGTTTCCCTCCACCCACAACTCCTGGCCTTAAACGTCATCACCTTTGATCTGCCCACGCTCCTGGTAGCGGAAGGCGTCCACCCAAGGTCTTGGTCCATCTCACGCAACAACCAACAGTCAGTTGAGGGCGGAGTATAATATGTTGGGAGCGGAAGCCGGTGACCTCAAGGGAGCGGAAGCCGGTGACCTCAAGGAGACACAAACATCTGGCCTTCCTAGTGTTGTGAGGGAAGGGGTTGTCGAGATGCCTGACGCACTAATGTTTTTGATAAATTTCGCCGAAGGCGACACTGATATACCCACGACAGGTGCTCAGCAAATATTGTGATGTAAATAGAAATAAAAAAGCCCGTTTTTGCTTGATTTCGCAGGGCTTTCATGCAAGAACGATTTTTGATGAGGATAGGCTTTCACACGGCATTTATTTTCTCTCGCTTAGAAATAAATAAAACAACGAGAATGATCAGCTACATTTTTATTAACAACAGTATTACTTATTGTATTGTAGTGTAATTGTTACAAGCCCCAGAGAAACACAGGTAATTTACGATAATTGAAAGAATAGCTCAAGCTTTGTGGGCCCTGTGACCTGATACCTGCGGGCTGACAACTCTGAATATAGAGGTTTTGCAGCTGACGTCATTAGTGGGGGTGCGGGGGTAGCGCCGGCCTGCACAGCCATCTTGGTGATCAGTGGCGGTGGTCACTTATCAAAGCAAACCCTTGTGGCGGCTGCACAAGTGCTCTGTGTGTTCGTCATGGGATACGTATGCTGTGCGGTTGGATGTTCTAACCGACACGGGAGAGATGCTGTGTCATTTTATAGATTTCCAGCTAATCCAGAAGGGCGGGGGAAGTGCATAGCAGCTGTGAGGAGGGAAAACTGGCGGCCGTCTGCTTCATCTCGACTCTGCAGTGCTCATTTTGTCAGAGGTAAATATTACAGGCAAGACTGATTAGATTATTACATGAGGTAACACTCATTTAGGTATTGCCCCGGGTCCCCAAGCTTAGGCCTATTGTGTGGCGGGGGATTACTATGGAACGGGATTTACATGAGCTGGCGGAGGTAAACACGCATGGCGGCGCTCAAGCAGGGGAAGAAAATAGGAAAGGAAATTCAGTGGAGGCAAAGTGCACAGAGGGACAGAGCTCAGTGCTGGGTGGAGTATATAAGTGTACGCAGGGAAGCGACCAAGAGTGCGTAGTGTAAGGTGACTTGCCGTCACCTGCCCTCACCTGTCGTCACTTGCCCTCACCTGTTTGCCTGTCTGTGCTGCCTATCTGGGCATCACTGGTCAGCAACAGGAGATCGGCCAGGCAGAGGGACAGCCAGTCAACCGACCAGCCAGACAGTCAGCCAACCAACCAATCAGCCAGTCAACCAGCCAGCCAGCCAACCAATCAGCCAGTCAGTCAACCACCTAGTCAGTCATCCAGTCAACCAGTCAGCCATCCAGTCGGTCAATTAGACAGACAGTCAGTTTACCAATCAGCCAGCCAATCAACCCACCAGGCAACCAGTCAACCCACCAGTCAACCAGACAGCCAGCCAGCTAGACAGCCAGTCTACCAGTCTCCTCCTCCAAAAGCACTGATTTTTTCGATGTATCTTAGCTTCGCAGCATCCTCAAGCGATCTCGCGTAATCACTTAACACAAATGATGCTGAAGGTCCTGCCATTTGCCTGCGGGTAGTGACTTGGGGATGGGGCACACGTGGTCCGTCTGCTCACTCTGCTGGGGAGGTGACCACCAGCGGGTTTGCAGACGACGCACAAGGTGCAGACGACGCCATTTCGTGACGTCACTGCAAAACCGCTATACCTCAATGGCGGTATAGATTTTGCCGGCATCTGATAACTTGCTTCACCAGCTACCACATGTCGCCAAGACAGATAGTTCCTTCCTTCCTTCCTTATTTATTCTTTCTCTCCTTCCTTCCTTCCCTCCTTCCACTTCCTCCCTCCTTCCTTTCCTCCCTCCCTTCCTTTCTTTCTTCTTTCCTTCCCTCACTCCACTTCCTCCTTCCTTCCCTCCCTCCCTTCCTTCCCTCCTTCCACTTCCTCCTCCCAGGGATGGCATGACCAACTCAGTCATTTTATGACCAACTCCAAACTTTTTTTTAAAACTCACCTTTTACATTTATGAGTCTCAGATGCTTTTCATTTGCATTTAAGAGTATAATAATTTTGGTCAGGGTCATTAAGTCATTCTGCGTACCCTTGTCTAAAGTGTCATTTGTTGATATTGTTACTGTTGTGCTGCCACTGCCAGTAATGGCTTTATGCTCAAGGGGTTTGTCGTTAGTGGAGCAGGTGAACTTGCTCCGGAGTTGAGGCTGGACCATCCGAATGGACCCTGATCTGATCCCCCCACTGTTCCCAGGGCTTCCTCCTGGACCATCCTCTCTTTCTCCTCCCAGGGCTTCCCCTCTGACCCATCACTCTTAAATAAAATTTGACCATCTGAGGTGACCTCAGATGGTCAAATACTACAGTCTACAGGCAAACCCTTATTCACTGCCGAGTGTCTTAAATCCCATCCATGTCACCATCTACTCCACCTGGAGCACATAATGTGTGCAAGGGGATTTGGGATCACCCAAACATAGCCAGCGCCAACCCCTGCAGGAGGCTGGTTCAAGAGTGATGATACTGCCAGTATACAGTTCCGAATAACGCAGTCGGGCCATCCATGCTCATTCCTGCCTAAAAAAAAAAAAAAAACTCAATTTTTTGACCAACTAACTAGGACTTTTGACCAAGCCTCCTCCCTTCATCCCTTTCTTCCTTCCCTCCTTCCACTTCTCCGACTCCCTCTTTCCCTCCAACTTTAATTCCTTCCCCCTTCCCTCTTCCTTCCTCGCTTTCATCCTTCCTTCCTTCCTTCCTTCACCTCCCTTGCTGAATAGCGTTTCGTCGGCAACATCTGGCATCCTAAAGGCCATCGGATGCCATCCGTCGCCTCATTGCCTTTCGAGCATACGGCCCCAATTACCATTCCTTGATACTCTCATCATAAGATCCAACAAAATGTACAAAAAACAACAACCAATAAGAAGGGGCCGTATGTTCCAAACTCCCATAAAGTGTCTTCAAGGGTCATATTGCAACGATCAGGTGAAGTGAGTTGCGTTAGGCCGATGCATAAAATGGTGAGGTGCCGTGTGTCTGGTAGACAAATAGTCATGCCAGCCGATGACGCTCCAGGCAAGGATTCAGTGACGCCTAACCAATCACGTGAAAGTAATGGATCACCTGATGTTAATAAACATGACAAAACATGCTTGGTTGAAACTAGACGTGAAAACCACTTAAGGCGGTGTTCTGTTTTCGGCGGCATTGGGTTACTTGTTTCACCACATGAGGCATTGATAAGGTATATTCAGAGTTGCCAGCCCGCGGGTATTGGGTCACAGGGCCCACGAAGCTTGAGCTATTCTTTCAATTATCGTAAACAACCTGTGTTTCTCTGGGACTTGTAACAATTACACTTCAATATAATAAGTGACACTGTTGTTTTATTTATTGGTAAACGAGAGAAAATATAAATGCTGTCCATAGCCTCTCCTCCTTCAAAATCGTTCTTGCATTAAAGTCCTGCGAAATCAAGCAAAAACGGGCTATTTTAAGAAATTCTATTTACATTACAATATTTGCTGAGTACCTGCCGTGGGTGTATCAGTGTCACCTTCGGCGAAATTCATGAAAAACATTAGGGCGTCAGGCATCTCGGCAATCCCACCCCTCCAAGACTAGGAAGGCCAGGTGTTTGTGTCTCAGTGAGGTCACCGGCTTCCGCTCCCAGCATATTATACTCCGCCCTTAAGTGACTGTTGGTTATTGTGTGAGAAAACCAAGACATTGGGTGGACGCCTGCCGCTACCAGGAGCGTGGGCAGGTCAAAGGTGATGGCGTTTAAGGCCAGGAGTTGTGGATGGAGGGAAACACTATTGGACGGAAGCCAGTGTCGCACATGGACAAAAAACAAAGGAGCCTCGCTTTCTGCCGAGATGTCTGGCGGCCAAATGTTTTGATAAATTTCGCCGAAGGCGACAGTGATGCACCCAAAGCAGGCACTCAGTATATAATATAATGCAAATAATATTTTTTAAAAGCTCGTTTCTGCTTGATTTCACAGGTCTTCGATGCAAGAACGATTTTGGATAAGGAGAGGCTGCCGGACAGCATTTATATTTTGTCTCGTTTACAATTAGATTAAGCAACGAGAATTATCATCTATATTTTTATTAACAATAGTGTCACTTATTGTATTTAAGTGTAATTGTTCCAAGTCCCAGAGAAACACAGGTAATTTACGATAATTGAAAGAATAGCTCAAGCTTCGTGGGCCCTGTGACCCTATCGCTGGTGACACCTGCTCATTAAGAATTCAGCTGCCAGATGCCGCCGAAACAGATGGTTACTTCCTTCCTTCCTTCAATTTTTTTCCTTTCTTCCACTTCCTCCCTCCTTCCCTTCTTCCCTCTCTCCCTCCTTTCCTTCCTCCTTTCCCTCTTTTTCTTCCCTCCTTCCCTTCCTCTTTCCTTTCTCCCTCCCTTCCCCCCTTCCTTCCTTCCTTCGTTCTTTCCTTCACCTCCCTTTCGGAATGGCAAAGTAATTAAAGTCTATAATTCAGGGCTGCTCAACCCACTGTTTGAGGGCCCCTCAAGGAAGTTTAATGCGGCCCTCAGCAAGTAACCAAAAAATAACCTACTTATCACCATCATAATACGTACTATTTGTTCACATTCTGAATATCTTATTATTTGTTAACTTTATGATGTTATAGTATTATAATGATAAAAAGGCTATTGCACATCTGGCAGCCTGAATGCTGGCTAGCCTCACTGATTTTGTTGATGTGACCAGCCTTGCCACTCCTTGGCTTTTTTTTACTGGATCTTGGCTTTTGGGCTGAGACCTTGGTACCTTGTCTTTTTTAACTTGAAAACAAGCTAATCTAGGAATTTTTTTTGGAAATTCTCTCCTTGTCGACTATTCACTTCGCTCATGTTCCTGCCCTCTCATCCCCCCACTCATCCTCTCGATCAGTCCTGGCCTCTGGCTCCCTACCCCTTTCCTACCCAACCAATCCCTTCCGGGCCTTCCCCACCGTTGCCCATCCACTACTAGCCCTCTCCCCTTACCCATCGTTTTCCACGCCACCTCCCCTGGACCACTACCCAATTGAATTCCCCCACCCTCCCGGCACACCGCAGCCGCTCCACGTTTTCCCTCTTCCTGCCCATCAGCGAAATGTTGTCGCTCGTATATAGGTGTTCACTTTATTGTAGCTTATAATTGTAAATTTCCCCATGACCTGCAATTTATGTGAGAAGTGTTTTGATTACGACTCTATCCGGAAGGTTACAATATATACACAGCATAATCAGTGTTATCAGTCTGTAGAATATATCAATTACTATGCATATTCACATTTCAGGCAATATGAGGCCCTCATCACACATTGCCCATCTAATGTGCCCCTGCCACCTGCCCATCTAATGTGCCCCTGCCACCTGCCCATCTAATGTGCCCCTGCCACCTGCCCATCTAATGTGCCCCTGCCACCTGCCCATCTAATGTGCCCCTGCCACCTGCCCATCTAATGTGCCCCTGCCACCCAAAAAGGTTGAGCACCACTGGGACTCACTCTATATGATATATATATATTTTTTTTTTTACAGCAAAGGAGACAGTTCAAGGGCACACAAAAAGCAAACATTAATAAAAAAAGCCCGCTACTCACTGCTCCTAAAAAGAATCCAAAGAGGTGGCCGAAAGATAGGTCAGTTTCGGGAGGAGAGGTGTCCTGATACCCTCCTCTTGAAAGAGTTTAAGTCGTAGGCAGGAGGAAATACAGATGAAGGAAGATTGTTCCAGAGTTTACCAGCGTGAAGGATGAAAGAGTGAAGATGCTGGTTAACTCTTGCATAAGGGGTTTGGACAGTATAGGGATGAGCATGAGTAGAAAGTCGAGTGCAGCGGGGCCGCGGGAGGGGGGGAGGCATGCAGTTAGCAAGTTCAGAAGAGCAGTCAGCGTGGAAATATCGATAGAAGATAGAAAGAGAGGCAACATTGCGGCGGAATTTAAGAGGTAGAAGACTATCAGTATGAGGAGGAGAGCTGATGAGACGAAGAGCCTTAGCCTCCACTCTGTCCAGAAGAGCTGTGTGAGTGGAGCCCCCCCACACATGAGATGCATACTCCATACTCGTCCTCAGTTTCGCTGGCTACATCTGGCAACACCTCCCTCCCTCCCTCGTTTCAGTCTTGACTTTGAGCTTGTTGGGAGTCGTATCTCGTGCCTTCTGTCATATTGAAGATTTCAGTGCACTTGATTTATATAGATTTACATAGATATTCAGACCACACAGACCCTATGGTCCAGACAGGTGGTCTGTCACTAAATCTAAGTGAAATTGCATCAATCAAATGCTTCCAAGGGTTGTAGGGTAATTCGTCCCCGGGTGAAATGTCCCGGTTGATTCATCTCCAGGGTATTCAGCCTTGGAGGATTCGAACCCTAGTGTTATTTTTCCCCTAGGGTGATTCGTTCCCTTGGCTATATTTTCGTCGCGTTAGTTACGAAGCTCCATTACTACGACAAGATTCGACCATAAATGGATGTGTGTGTGTGTGTGTGTGTGTGTGTGTGTGTGTTACGTTGTATGAAAGTGTTGTCCGAATCAATGTATGATACATTGAGGCTGTTAGCTTGACTACTGTTCATAGGTTTGATTTTCTGTTTTCACTTATCAGTCCGTGGACCACGGTGCCCCGACCACCACTGCCTGAGCAACATGCCCCATACAATCCTATCAAGCCGTGGCAGGAAAAAGCTTGTTGACGATCTTAACTTCATTTACGCTGCACAGAAGGAAAAGGCCAATGGAACCAAGCAGTACCGGCGATGTGATGAGGTTACTGCATACAAGGCTCGTGTTCACACAACTGTTGGGGATGAAACCTTCACTATCTTGATTTGGTGGCTAATGTTTTGTCAAAATTGGATGAACACTCTCCACACAAAGTTCTCGAACGCTTTAAGCACCATGCATTCTGAGATACACGGACGAAAATTTTTGAGACACCTCTCCCTATGTAGAACGGGTGGTAGCCCTGTGTGCACATGCTCTGTGTGAAGAAGTGAGTTGCCAATGGCTCAGTATTACATGCGCACTGCTAAGCCTTGTCGCTTGATCTCGATGAAATTAAAGTCTTATGTAAACGTAGTATAAGCATTGGTTGCAGCGATAATTCCTCGTCACAAGGGTATTTTTTCATCTGTAGATTTACGACATTCTGGTGCTAATTTAGTACCACCGAGTGAATAAAATAATTTTGTAACCCATTCCGCTCCAGAACTATCAGTCAGTTTGAATGCCGTGGGTGACGTCACAGTCCTATTCAAGTGAGGGAATGATGATTTCAGGTGATAGTTTAAGAGTATATATATATATATATATATATATATATATATATATATATATATATATATATATATATATATATATATATATATTTATTTATTTATTTATTTATTTATTTTTTACAACAAAGGAGGCAGCTCAAGGGCACAAAAAAAAAGCCCGCTAATCGGTGCTCCCATAAAAGAATCAGAAGAGGCGGCCAAGAAAGCAAGGTCAAATTCGGAAGGAGAGGTGTCCTGATACCCTCCTCTTGAAAGAGTTCAAGTCGTAGGCAGGAGGAAATACAGATGAAGGAAGATTGTTCCAGAGTTTACCAGCGTGAGGGATGAAAGAGTGAAGATGCTGGTTAACTCTTGCATAAGGGGTTTGGACAGTATAGGGATGAGCATGAGTAGAAAGTCGTGTGCAGCGGGGCCGCGGGAGGGGGGGAGGCATGCAGTTAGCAAGTTCAGAAGAGCAGTCAGCGTGGAAATATCGATAGAAGATAGAAAGAGAGGCAACATCGCGGCGGAATTTAAGAGGTAGAAGACTATCAGTAGGAGGAGGAGAGCTGATGAGACGAAGAGCCGTAGCCTCCACTCTGTCCAGAAAAGCTGTGTGAGTGGAGCCTCCCCACACGTGAGATGCATACTCCATACGAGGGCGGACAAGGCCCCTGTATATGGATAGCAACTGCGCGGGGAGAAGAACTGGCGGAGACGATACAGAACGCCCAACCTCGAGGAAGCTGATTTAGCGAGAGAGGAGATATGAAGTTTCCAGTTGAGATTTTGAGTTGAGGATAGACCAAGGATGTTTAGTGTTGAAGATGGTGATAGCTGAGTGTTGTCGAAGAATAGGGGATAGGTGTTTGGAAGATTGTGTCGAGTTGATGGGTGGAGAAATTGAGTTTTTGAGGCATTGAAGGACACAAGGTTCCTTCTGCCCCAATCGGAAATGATAGCAAGGTCTGAGGTTAAGCGTTCTGCAGCCTCCAGTCTGGAGTCGTGTACTTCCTGTTGAGAGGGTCTTCTATTGAAAGGAGTTGAATAATGCAGAGTGGAGTCGTCTGCGTATGAGTGGACAGGACAGTTTGTTATGGAAAGAAGATCATTGATGAATAACAGGAAGAGAGTGGGTGATAGGACAGAGCCCTGTGGAACGCCACTGTTGATAGGTTTAGGGGAAGAGCAGTGACCGTCTACCACCGCAGAGATAGAACGGTCGGAAAGGAAACTGGAGATAAAGGAACAGAGAGAGGGATAGAATCCGAAAGAGGGCAGTTTAGAAAGCAAAGACTTGTGCCAGACTCTATCGAAGGCTTTCGATATGTCTAGCGCAACAGAGAGAGTTTCACCGAAACGGCTAAGAGAGGATGACCAAGAGTCAGTTAATAGAGCAAGAAGATCGCCAGTAGAACGCCCCTTGCGGAATCCATACTGGCGATCAGACAGAAGGTTAGAAGTGGAAAGGTGCTTTAGATAGACAGGAAAGTAAAGCTATAGGGCGGTAGTTTGAGGGATTGGAACGGTCACCCTTCTTAAGCCCCAAATACACTGCCGAATTTTGGCTCACGAATGTGCGCGAATATGCAAGTCATCCTGTGTCGCGAACAAATTCGGCATCTTTCTTGCCTGTTCTTGGCCGTTCGGGGACATGTCTGCGTCCACCACACGACTTTTGACAGTTGGTCACGACCACCACGAAAGTTTCATGTTGCATGAAAAATTCGCGGCCGTTCGCCGAATGTGCACGAATGCAAAATGGACGCCGAATTGTCGCCATGTCGCCGACATGTCGCAGACAATTCGGCGTCCGATTCGCGGTGTTCGGCGAACTGTCGCCGAATTTTGACCGTTGAAATTGAAATTTTATTGGCTAATTTGTCGCCGACATGTCGCCGACTATTCGGGGACATGTCTCCGACATGTCGCCGAATGGCCAAGACTATTCGGGGACATGTCCCCGGATATTCGGCGAATTAATCACGACACGGCAAACGGGTGGCGGTGGGAGGTGTACACGGGGGTCTGTCTATCTATCTATCTATCTATCTATCTAACTATTTATGTGTTATCTTTCTATCTATCCATCCATCCATCCATCCATCTCTCTCTCTCTCTCTCTCTCTCCATATATATGTATAGCTATATATATATATATATATATATATATATATATATATATATATATACGGAATAAAATAATACTATAATAATAAATAGTAAACAAGAAAATATGAAAAACAAGAAGAATCATGAATATATAAAATAGGTATGGAACTAACATTTTCATTTATTTCATAACTAATTCACTATTTATTACTTTATTTATTTCTTAATATCATTATTCTGCCATTATTTAACCTTTGTTTCATTTTCAGTTATTTAGATTTATTTCTTCTTTCAGTTACTGGTTTGTTTACTGATATTACGTAAACATTCATTCATTCTAAAATATTTGTTAGAGAGCAAAACAAAAACAAGTCACATTTATACATTTTATTACACATACTATCATACATATTACCACACATATTACCACACATGGTATTTACTCGCCCACAATTCTGTCCTGCCAGGCCACTGCTCCCCGGGTGTTGTAGTAGTCCATGAGGTAAGCGCGGATTTCCGTGCTGTTATATGTCACATGGGCATCAGATGATCAGCTGTCAGAAATCTTGGCACTGTCGGAGAATTGTCCCCGACATGTCGCCGATACTTCGGGGACATGCGAAGATAATTCGGAGACTTGTCGCCAGTTATTCCACGACAAAAAAACCGTTAAAATTTCAGATTTTGAGCTCGGCGACATGGACGCCGAATAGTTGGCGACATGTCTCCGAACTGTTCCCGAATTGTCTTGAGCATTCGCCGACATGTCGCCGACGTGTCGCCGAATGGTCACGAAGTGTAAGAATCTTGGTCATGTCGGCGAACCGGTCGCCGAATTTTTTAACGAACTGATTCGGCGTCAAGTTCGTGGCCAAAATTCGGCAGTGTATTTGTGGCTTTAGGCACGGGCTGTACAAAGGCATACTTCCAGCAGGAAGGAAAGATAGATGTTGATAGGCAGAGACGAAAGATTTTGATCAGGCAGGGTGTCAGCACAGAAGCTCAGTTTTTAAGGACAATAGGAGGCACTCCATCCGGTCCATAAGCCTTCTGAGAGTTGAGGCCAGAGAGGGCATAGAAAACATCATTTGGAAGAATCTTAATAACAGGCCTAAAGGAGTCAGAGGGGGGATGAGTAGGAGGAATATGCCCAGAATCGTCCAGGGTGGAGTTTTTACTGAAAGTTTGAGCGAAGAGCTCAGCTTTAGAGACAGATGAGACGGCAGTGCTGCCGTCAGGGTTAAGGAGAGGATTGAAAGAGGAAGAAGTGAAATTGGAGGAGATATTTTTGGCTAGATGCGAGAAGTCACGGGAAGAATTAGAATAAGCAAGGTGCTGACATTTTCTATTAATAAAAGAAGTTTTGGTAAGTTGGAGAATAGATTTGGCACGATTCCGGGCTGAAATGTAAAGGTCAAAGTTAGCGGGAGTTCGAAGGCTTTGGAACCTTTTGTGAGCTGCCTCTCTATCTTTAATAGCACGAGAACAAGCATGATTAAACCAAGGCTTTTTAGCATGAGGAGTAGAGAAAGTACGTGGAATGTAGGCCTCCATTCCAGAGACAATCACCTCTGTGATGCGCTGAGCACACACAGAGGGGTCTCTCCTGGAAGCAGTAATCATTCCACGGGAAATCGGAAAAGTGCATCTTCAGGTCGTCCCACCGAGCTGAAGCAAAATGCCAGAAGCATCGCCTCTTCGGTGGGTCCAGAGGATGTACAGGAGCGATAGGACAGGATACAGAAATAAGGTTATGATCACAAAGGAACACAAAGGAACACAAAGGAAGAACAAACAACAGCAGACCTGCTGGTCCTTACGAGGTTGTTTGTGACAAGCTACACTAACTATCTAATCAAAGGTGGAAGATGAAGGACAGCAAAGGCGAAGGCTCCTACCCACCCCCCCATCCCTCCAGCCAAAGCTGGCAGGAAAGGAAAAAGAACCATGCAGCATGAAAAAACTGCATGGAATTTATGTAGGAAAGAGGAAAGAACTACCATTACTGCTACCACTAACCGGGCGATAAAAGCGGACAAGGACACCAGTATTCGAAAGAACTTAACGTTATTACGACAATGAGTAATATCTAAGTTGCTGGTTGGATTCAAAACACTTGTCTAATCTATTCTTGAAGGCCGTAACTGTTGTACTATCAACGACATCACAAGGTAGAGAGTTCCAAACATTAACAACTCGATTGAAGAAGAAGTGTTTAGCTTCGTGCGACGAGAATCTTTTACCACTTATCTTCAAATTGTGATTTCTTCTTGTTCTATTTGATCGATCAATTGTAAAGTAATTTCCGCATTAATATCACTGAATCCTTTGAACATTTTAAACACTTCTATTAGATCGCCTCGCATTCTTCGTTTTGATAGGCTGCATAAATTTACTTCTTTAAGCCTTTGTTCATATGACAAATTTCTCAACCTAGGAATCATCTTTGTTACTCTTCGTTGGACCCGTTCCAACTTTTCTAGTCTTTTCTGTAGTAGGGAGACCAAAACTGTACACACTACTCTAGACGGGGTCGAACCAACGAATTATACAGTTTTAATACTACTTTTTCCGATTTATTATTAAAGACTCGTCCGATGAAGCCAACCAATTTGTTTGCAGTTTTAATTACCTCTGAACAATGCTGACCAGGCTTTAAATCGCTTGAAATAGTGATTCCAAGATCCTTTTCTTTACTTACTGCAGAAAGTTGTTGGCCATTCATTACGTACCGAACGCGATTGTTATTTTTTCCGATGTGCAACATTTTACATTTCTCAACATTAAATTTCATTTGCCATTGATTGGCCCAACGTGCAAGTCGATCTATATCTGATTGTAAAGCTTCTTCGTCGAGTATCGCAGTTACTTTACTAGCAATTTTTGTGTCATCAGCAAATTTTGATACTTTGCAAGTGAGCCCATCATCGATATCATTAACATAAATTAAGAAGAGCATGGGGCCAAGCACTGATCCTTGAGGCACGCCGCTTTTGACATCGAGCCAGTTAGATGTAACACCGTTTAGAACTACTCTCTGTTTCCGCTCAGAGAGCCAGTCCGCAATCGGAGGAGCCCAACGGAGAGAACAGTTTGACAGAGTAAGCAGAAGGATTAGGGGTAAGGAAAAGGTCTAGAATGTTGGGCCTGTCTCCAAGACGGTCGGGAATACGAGTAGGGTGCTGAACCAACTGCTCTAGGTCGTTGAGGAGAGCAAAGTTGTAGGCTTGTTCACCAGGCTGGTCAGTGAAAGAGGATGAAAGCCAAAGCTGGTGGTGAACATTGAAATCTCCTAAGATGGAGATTTCAGCGAAGGGAGAGTGAGTCAAGATGTGCTCCACTTTAGAGTTCAAATAGTCAAAGAATTTTACATAGTCAGTAGAGTTAGGTGAGAGATAAACAGCACAGATGTATTTAGTAATAGAATGACAATGAAGTCTTAGCCAGATGGTGGAAAATTCTGAAGAGTCAAGGTCGTGGGCACGAGAGCAAGTGATGTCGTTGCGCACGTAGGCGCAACATCCAGCTTTAGATTGAAATTTAGGACAGAGATAGTAGGAGGGAACAGAGTAGAGGTTGCTGTCAGTAGCCTCAGAAACCTGTGTTTCGGTGAGAAAGAGAAGATGAGGTTTAGAGGAGGAGAGATGGTGTTCCACAGAATGAAAATTAGAACGAAGACCGCGAATGTTGCAGAAATTGATAAGGAGGAGGTTCGAGGAGTTATCAGGACACCTCTCAAGTCGGCAGCCAGAAGGGGAGTCCTCCCTGGGGGAATTTATGGTCCCCCCCCCAGTGTTTCAGGGGCGGGACATGTGACAGATAGTAGTGTCTCAGGGGCGGGACATGTGACAGATAGTAGTGTCTCAGGGGCGGGACATGTGACAGATACTGTCTCAGGGGCGGGACATGTGACAGACAGTCTCAGGGGCGGGACATGTGACAGATAGTAATGTCTCAGGGGCGGGACATGTGACAGATACTGTCTCAGGGGCGGGACATGTGACAGATACTGTCTCAGGGGCGGGACATGTGACAGATAGTAATGTCTCAGGGGCAGGACATGTGACAGATACTGAGACACTGTCTCAGGGGAGGGACATGTGACAGATAGTAATGTCTCAGGGGCGGGACATGTGACAGATACTGTCTCAGGGGCGGGACATGTGACAGATAGTAGTGTCTCAGGGGCGGTACATGTTACAGATTGTAGTGTCTCAGGGGCGGGACATGTGACAGATAGTAGTGTCTCAGGGGCGGGACATGTGACAGATAGTAGTGTCTCAGGGGCGGGACATGTGACAGATAGTAATGTCTCAGGGGCGGGACATGTGACAAATACTGTCTCAGGGGCGGGACATGTGACAGATAGTAATGTCTCAGGGGCGGGACATGTGACAGATGCTGTCTCAGGGGCGGGACATGTGACAGATACTGTCTCAGGGGCGGGACATGTGACAGATAGTAGTGTCTCAGGGGCGGGACATGTGACAGATACTGTCTCAGGGGCGGGACATGTGACAGATAGTAATGTCTCAGGGGCGGTACATGTGACAGATAGTAATGTCTCAGAGGCGGTACATGTGACAGATAGTAATGTCTCAGGGGCGGGACATGTGACAGATAGTAGTGTCTCAGGGGCGGTACATGTGACAGATAGTAGTGTCTCAGGGGCGGTACATGTGACAGATAGTAGTGTCTCAGGGGCGGTACATGTGACAGATAGTAATGTCTCAGGGGCGGTACATGTGACAGATAGTAGTGTCTCAGGGGCGGTACATGTGACAGATAGTAATGTCTCAGGGGCGGTACATGTGACAGAGAGTAATGTCTCAGGGGCGGTACATGTGACAGATAGTAGTGTCTCAGGGGCGGTACATGTGACAGAGAGTAATGTCTCAGGGGCGGTACATGTGACAGATAGTAATGTCTCAGGGGCGGGACATGTGACAGATAGTAGTGTCTCAGGGGCGGTACACGTGACAGATAGTAATGTCTCAGGGGCGGTACATGTGACAGATAGTAATGTCTCAGGGGCGGGACATGTGACAGATAGTAATGTCTCAGGGGCGGGACATGTGACAGATAGTAATGTCTCAGGGGCGGTACATGTGACAGATAGTAGTGTCTCAGAGGCGGTACAAGTGACAGATAGTAATGTCTCAGGGGCGGTACATGTGACAGATAGTAGTGTCTCAGAGGCGGTACAAGTGACAGATAGTAATGTCTCAGAGGCGGTACATGTGACAGATAGTAGTGTCTCAGGGGCGGTACAAGTGACAGATAGTAATGTCTCAGGGGCGGTACATGTGACAGATAGTAATGTCTCAGAGGCGGTACAAGTGACAGATAGTAATGTCTCAGAGGCGGTACATGTGACAGATAGTAATGTCTCAGAGGCGGTACATGTGACAGATAGTAATGTCTCAGAGGCGGTACATGTGACAGATAGTAATGTCTCAGGGGCGGTACATGTGACAGATAGTAATGTCTCAGGGGCGGTACATGTGACAGATAGTAATGTCTCAGAGGCGGTACAAGTGACAGATAGTAATGTCTCAGGGGCGGTACATGTGACAGATAGTAGTGTCTCAGGGGCGGTACAAGTGACAGATAGTAATGTCTCAGGGGCGGTACAAGTGACAGATAGTAATGTCTCAGGGGCGGTACATGTGACAGATAGTAATGTCTCAGGGGCGGTACAAGTGACAGATAGTAATGTCTCAGGGGCGGTACATGTGACAGATAGTAATGTCTCAGAGGCGGTACATGTGACAGATAGTAATGTCTCAGGGGCGGTACATGTGACAGATAGTAATGTCTCAGAGGCGGTACATGTGACAGATAGTAATGTCTCAGAGGCGGTACATGTGACAGATAGTAATGTCTCAGGGGCGGTACATGTGACAGATAGTAATGTCTCAGGGGCGGTACATGTGACAGATAGTAATGTCTCAGAGGCGGTACATGTGACAGATAGTAATGTCTCAGGGGCGGTACATGTGACAGATAGTAATGTCTCAGAGGCGGTACATGTGACAGATAGTAATGTCTCAGAGGCGGTACATGTGACAGATAGTAATGTCTCAGAGGCGGTACATGTGACAGATAGTAATGTCTCAGGGGCGGTACATGTGACAGATAGTAATGTCTCAGGGGCGGTACATGTGACAGATAGTAGTGTCTCAGGGGCGGGACATGTGACAGATAGTAATGTCTCAGAGGCGGTACATGTGACAGATAGTAGTGTCTCAGGGGCGGGACATGTGACAGATAGTAATGTCTCAGAGGCGGTACATGTGACAGATAGTAATGTCTCAGGGGCGGTACATGTGACAGATAGTAGTGTCTCAGGGGCGGGACATGTGACAGATAGTAATGTCTCAGGGGCGGGACATGTGACAGATACTGTCTCAGGGGCGGGACATGTGACAGATAGTAGCGTCTCAGGGGCGGGACATGTGACAGATACTGTCTCAGGGGCGGGACATATGACAGATAGTAATGTCTCAGAGGCGGGACATGTGACAGATTTTTTTTTTTTTTACAACAAAGGAGACAGCTCAAGGGCACACAAAAAAAGAAAACAATAATAAAAAAAGCCCGCTACTCGCTGCTCCTAAAAAAGAAACAAAAGAGGTGGCCGAAAGCAAGGTCAAATACGAGAGGAGAGATGTCCTGATACCCTCCTCTTGAAAGAGTTCAAGTCGTAGGCAGAAGGAAATACAGATGTAGGAAGATTGTTCCAGAGTTTACCAGCGTGAGGGATGAAAGAGTGAAGATGCTGATTAACTCTTGCATAAGGGTTTGGACAGTATAGGGATGAGCATGAGTTGAAAGTCGAGTGCAGCGGGGCCGCGGGAGGAGGGGAGGCATGCAGTTAGCAAGTTCAGAAGAGCAGTCAGCGTGGAAATATCGATAGAAGATAGAAAGAGAGGCAACATTGCGGCGGAATTTAAGAGGTAGAAGACTATCAGTATGAGCAGGAGAGCTGATGAGACGAAGAGCCTTAGCCTCCACTCTGTACAGAAGAGCTGTATGAGTGGAGCCCCCCCACACATGAGATGCATACTCCATACGAGGGCGGATAAGGCCCCTGTATATGGACAGCAACTGTGCGGGGGAGAAGAACTGGCGGAGACGGTACAGAACGCCCAGCCTCGAGGAAGCTGATTTAGTAAGAGATGAGATATGAAGTTTCCAGTTGAGATTTTGAGTTAAGGATAGACCGAGGATGTTTAGTGTTGAGGAAGGTGATAGCTGGGTGTTGTCAAAGAATAGGGGATAGTTGTTTGGAAGATTGTATCGAGTGGATAGGTGGAGTAACTGTGTTTTTGAGACGTTGAAGGACACCAGGTTCTTCTTGCTCCAATCGGAAATATATAATAGTAAGGTCTGAGGCTAAGCGTTCTGCAGCCTCCAGCCTTGAGTCGCTAAGTTCCTGTAGGGTGGGTCTTCTATTAAAAGAAGTTGAGTAATGCAGAGTGGAATCATCGGCGTAGGAATGGATAAGACAGTTCGTTTTGGAAAGAAGATCATCAATGAACAACAGAAAAAGAGTGGGAGATAGGACAGATCCCTGTGGGACACCACTGTTAACAGATTTAGGGGAAGAACAGTGACCGTCTACCACAACAGAAATAGAACGGTCAGAAAGCAAACTGGAGATAAAGGTACAGAGAGAAGGATAGAAACCGTAGGAGGGTAGTTTGGAAAGCAAAGATTTGTGCCAGACCCTATCAAAAGCTTTTGATATGCCCAGTGCAATAGGAAAGGTTTCACCGAAACGGCTAAGAGAGGATGACCAAGAATCAGTTAAGAAGGCTAGGAGATCACCAGTAGAAAGCCCCTTGCGGAACCCATACTGACGATCAGATAGAAGGTCAGAAGTGGAAAGGTGCTTTTGAATCTTCCGGTTAAGGATTGATTCGAAAGCTTTAGATAGACAAGAAAGTAAAGCTATAGGACGCCCCTGTCTCAGGGGCGGGACATGTGACAGATAGTAATGTCTCAGGGGCGGGACATGTGACAGATACTGTCTCCGGGGCGGGACATGTGACAGATAGTAATGTCTCAGGGGCGGTACATGTGACAGATAGTAGTGTCTCAGGGGCGGGACATGTGACAGATACTGTCTCAGGGGCGGTACATGTGACAGATAGTAGTGTCTCAGGGGCGGGACATGTGACAGATAGTAGTGTCTCAGGGGCGGGACATGTGACAGATACTGTCTCAGGGGCGGTACATGTGACAGATAGTAATGTCTCAGGGGCGGGACATGTGACAGATAGTAATTTCTGAGCGGCGGGACAGGAGACAGATACTGTCTCAGGGGCGGGACATGTGACAGATAGTAGTGTCTCAGGGGCGGGACATGTGACAGATAGTAATGTCTCAGGGGCGGGACATGTGACAGATACTGTCTCAGGGGCGGGACATGTGACAGATAGTAGTGTCTCAGGGGCGGGACATGTGACAGATACTGTCTCAGGGCGGGACATGTGACAGATAGTAATGTCTCAGGGGCGGTACATGTGACAGATAGTAGTGTCTCAGGGGCGGGACATGTGACAGATACTGTCTCAGGGGCGGGACATGTGACAGATAGTAATGTCTCAGGGGCGGTACATGTGACAGATACTGTCTCCGGGGCGGGACATGTGACAGATAGTAATGTCTCAGGGGCGGGACATGTGACAGATAGTAATGTCTCAGGGGCGGGACATGTGACAGATAGTAATGTCTCAGGGGCGGGACATGTGACAGATAGTAATGTCTCAGGGGCGGGACATGTGACAGATAGTAATGTCTCAGGGGCGGGACATGTGACAGATAGGATTGTCTCAGGGGCGGGACATGTGACAGATAGTAGTGTCTCAGGGGCGGGACATGTGACAGATACTGTCTCAGGGCGGGACATGTGACAGATGTCTCAGGGGCGGGACATGTGACAGATAGTAATGTCTCAGGGGCGGGACATGTGACAGATAGTAATGTCTCAGGGGCGGGACATGTGACAGATACTGTCTCAGGGCGGGACATGTGACAGATAGTAATGTCTCAGGGGCGGGACATGTGACAGATAGTAATGTCTCAGGGGCGGGACATGTGACAGATACTGTCTCAGGGCGGGACATGTGACAGATGTCTCAGGGGCGGGACATGTGACAGATAGTAGTGTCTCAGGGGCGGGACATGTGACAGATACTGTCTCAGGGCGGGACATGTGACAGATGTCTCAGGGGCGGGACATGTGACAGATAGTAGTGTCTCAGGGCGGACATGTGACAGATAGTAGTGTCTCAGGGGCGGGACATGTGACAGATAGTAGTGTCTCAGGGGCGGTACATGTGACAGATGTCTCAGGGGCGGGACATGTGACAGATAGTAGTGTCTCAGGGGCGGGACATGTGACAGATAGTAATGTCTCAGGGGCGGTACATGTGACAGATAGTAATGTCTCAGGGGCGGGACATGTGACAGATAGTAGTGTCTCAGGGGCGGGACATGTGACAGATAGTAATGTCTCAGGGGCGGTACATGTGACAGATAGTAATGTCTCAGGGGCGGGACATGTGACAGATAGTAATGTCTCAGGGGCGGGACATGTGACAGATAGTAATGTCTCAGGGGCGGTACATGTGACAGATAGTAGTGTCTCAGGGGCGGGACATGTGACAGATAGTAATGTCTCAGGGGCGGGACATGTGACATAGTAATGTCTCAGGGGCGGGACATGTGACAGATACTGTCTCAGGGGCGGGACATGTGACAGATAGTAATGTCTCAGGGGCGGGACATGTGACAGATACTGTCTCAGGGGCGGGACATGTGACAGATAGTAATGTCTCAGGGGCGGGACATGTGACAGATAGTAATGTCTCAGGGGCGGGACATGTGACAGATAGTAATGTCTCAGGGGCGGGACATGTGACAGATAGTAATGTCTCAGGGGCGGGACATGTAATTGCTAACAGACCGGCTACAGCAGTAGTTCCTTCAGCTGCCGGTTTGTTGACGAGGGTCTGGTGTCTTGCTATGAGCTTGAGGCATGGAGAGCCTCTAACATATAACTTCCACGTGGGCTAGGAAGCGGAAGTAGTAGTAGTAATAGTAGTAGTAGTAGTAGTAGTAGTAGCAGTAGTAGTAGTAGTAGTACTGATAGTAGTAATATCACTTTAGTATAATTTTCCTCTCTTTCAACAGAAAAGCACCGAAGCCTAACATTGGTGTGAAGAACTTGCTGAGCCACATTCACAGCGCTGCCACACCCACGTGCTGCATCCGTGCTGACCATGGCGCTGGCAGGTCCACACTGGGGCATCACTTGGTATCCACCTGGACCTCGGAAGAAGATATACCCAACTTAAAAACATACCAGGCGGTTTTCTTTGTACCGGCAAGGAACGTAGTAGATATCGTGCAACAAATGTTGATTGCGAGGAGTACGGATGAAAATGGAGCGCAATTCGATGGTGGTTTAGTGGAAGATATTGAAAACGAATTTGTCTCTGAAATGAAGGTTCTGAAGGGACATACTAAGCTGTCTGAAAATGAACCTATTGCATGTAAAGCAGATGTCGGAGATATAGCTTCTCATTCACCTTTAGTCCAGCTCAGTCCAAAACTAAGAACTGGACTTCATGCTCTTGTATCATTATTGCTACCCATCGCCTCAGCTATTTATGGACCTGTAGCCGTATCAAAGGAGGTCTTAGGGATGCACACTTTATTAATAATCGACAACGCTGAGGATTTGCAGAGGAGTGAGTTGGAATTCCTCCAGCAGGTATTCTGTCACACGAGTGGAGCTACTTCTACCATCATCCTAATGACAGATCCATATGGGTACAAGCGTGTTACGGAGACTTGGGAAGGCATGAGATTGTGTAAGCTTGATCTGATTGGGTTGGGTCGTGCCGATATTGTGGCAGAGGCAGAGGTTTACTTTGATGCGATAAGGACTGAAAATTCTTTGAAATTAAAGCATCCTTCCTCAAGGTTTGAAACATGTCTTGGCATAAATGAGCAAACATTTGAATTGGAAAATACAAACACAAACACAGAGGAAGATTATTTACAGCATGTCAAAAAAATATCGGAAATATCAAATGAAAATGAAGAAAACTCCGAATGCTCTTCTCTTCACACAGAGGAAGCTAAAGGCAAGGAAAATGAAACAAAATCTGGCTTGATAGACAAAAATAGAGAAAAATCAAGCGAAACAATTTTTCCTATAAAAGATCAAGAAAATAATGATAAAGGTTCTTCAGGTTCAAAAGACTCTGAGGATATGAAAAATTCAGTCACATTCTTAGATCTTATGACTGGAAAGAAATCCATACGGAAGAAGAATGTGGATCAAAAGGCATGTTATCGACCAAAAGGCATTGGAGACTTTCTCTCCCGAAATATGTGTCGCCTCGAAAAGGTTTTAAGATTTCCTGAAATTCTGGTGCGGACTTGTGATATGTTTATGGACAGCCTTGATATGTTCGACGAGATCACAACCGCCACAGACCTGCTGTGGACCCTCCTTCACTGGGAAGGAGCCAAAGCTGTCTCCCTCTCGGACTCCAATGAAGAGTCACTAATTAGTTTTAGTAATGATAAAGAATGTTTACAGCAGGGTGCAAGTTGCTCGAGTACTTCTAAAAGTTCACTTGATTCTAAAAGTTTTGAGCATACTTTTGACTCTTCCAAGTCCTTAAAAAATTGTTTGGAACCCTGTAAAGAGTTTCCTGTATCAGCACGCAAAAATATCCGTGATATGGACAAAACCTTTCACGAAAAAATGTATTCCTGGCTTTTGCTTATCGGTGAGAAATCCCTCACTGCTTTCGTAAACAATGACAGCATGGGAAGCGATGATTTTGAAAAACTAAAGACTCAAACAATTGAGATATTTGGCGATAAAGTTGCTGAAATTATGATCAATAGTATTTTTAAGTGCAGTGATTTCTTCGAATTCTCAAGTATTCCCGAAAACGTGAAAGAATTCGTGGCTGAGCATCTATGTACAGATTGCCATAGTGACACTGCACTAAAACCTGACAGTCCTTATCATGTGTCAAGAGATGACGGCCATTTTGTTAGTTTATCCATGGATAACACAAGTCCACCCGACAGTTGTATGAACGAAAAATCACCATCTCCCAAAAGTATTGATACTGCAACAAGGTTTTCCAAAGAGAGTGATGTTCCTGTAATTACTGCCGAAAACTCAGAGTATGCCCACGAACAAAATACTGACCCTGCTCAGAACTTAGTTCAACCTACAGACCCACAACAACGAACTGAGCTTGACACTCTTGAACATATACAACGCCATAGTTTTAACGAAAATTTTGCCGGTAGAAGTTCATCAGATGACTGTGCACATGTAAAAAGAAATAATGGTGATTTAGAAATTTCTCAACCTGAATGTTTACTTCCAAATGAAAATGTATCTGGAAACGACACCTGCTCCTCAGACTTCTGGGGCGAGATACTAGGAAACGAAAACGTTTCTTATCTTGGTAGTGTTGATAAAGTTGAAGAGCCTGATAAGTTTCCTAACCTCAAGACCACGAGTCCTATTCTAGAAAGAGATTTAGCACTTACTGGCAATGCTGACTACGCAATAATGGATTTGACTGAAAGCAAGCAATTACCTACCGGGAGTAAACCTCCTTTAGTGACTGAAAATGTACCAAATTGCCTTGTAGAAAATTTGGATGAAACCACATTTAATAGGCTACCATTAGAAACCCTCAATGAAACTCAAGGAAATGAAGGGGTAGGGAACAATTTAGAAGACAAAAATGCTAGTGAACAACAGAGCACTACAGAACAATTATGTGAAAAAGAAAAGAAACTAGATATCTGCGAAAACCAAATCATTGAGAATGGGCTGCCTGACGAAAAGTGGGGTATCTCAAAGCATATACCTCTGAAAGATGAAGAAACCGAGACAAATGAAAATTTCGATAATTCACCCGATGTCTTGTGGAATAAAATTTTAAGGTCAAACAGTGATGAACTTAAGTTTGAAGAGCATGCTTTTCTTCAGGGCAATTCCACTGATAAAATATTTTTGCGGAATGACGATGACTATTCTGAGCAAGTAAAAGTCTTGAAATATGAGAAAGATTCTGAAGAAGATCTTACAGATGAGAAAGTGGCGTTTGTTTCAATCACCGAAAATATAAACAATGGAGATATTCTCCAGGGATCGAAAAATAATAAGTTAGAAGAAGAAAATATTCAGGCAATCAATGCAGACATAAATTGTCTCGCGAAACCTCTTCAAGATCATAAAATTCATCATGAAAATGAAGAGCATTGCCCCGGAACGCTGAAAACACACACCTCTGAAATTTTTTCATCCGGTTGTGGAAAGTTCTCAGACTTTTGCATAAACGCTCAGAGAAAACAAAGACAAAATAGTTCTGATGAATACTCGGAGGAAATTTCTTCATTGGTCGTTGGAGGCATGACTGATGATTGTCTCGAGGAAAACTTGTCAGAAAAGTCATCCCCAACGCGTTCCGTACAGGAAAACATCAAGAAAGACACAAACTGTGAGAAACTCATAAACGGACAACCTGTACAAGATGAACTAAGAGATGACAATGACAGTAGCAAAAACACAAACGATGAAAAAGATATATTCGATAATGAGTTTACTGAACAGCTAATGACTACCAATATATCTATTCATGAACAAGCATTTTGTTACAGAGGAGACCAAGAGAAACAAGAAATACATGAAAATAATGAAACTCGAGAAAAGCAACAAACAGGATATATTGACCTGCCCGTCAGTGAAGAAACGGCAGCTGTTCTACAACATTGTCCCATTAACGATCTCGTGGACAGTACTCTGGAAGTAGAAAAAGGGCAACAAGCCTCTAACCCTGAGTGGACTGTCGCAGAAAAGCAGGAGACAACCAGTTCAAGCTCTGAAGATGAATGTAAATATAAAATGCAACATATGCAGCAACGAATCGACAAAATTTTGCAGGTCCTGGCAGATCAAACTGCCCCACCCCTTGCCCCTACTTTGTCCACTCGGAACTCAGTCATTACACAGTTCCTCGCATCGTGGTTTTTAGTTCACGAAATTCAGTCAGGCCGAAGTCTTGCGTCCCTTACTTACGGTGCACGTTGCTGTCTGAGACAACTCTGTATCTTTTCCTCTGGACTAGTAAATCGTATCCGTAGATTAGTTGGATACAATTCTGAACTAAACCGTCGAAGGGTGGTGTGTGCCTTGCTTAATTATCGCTTTGACAGCTCAGACGACTTACTGTTCAACATGGACATGGTGGCGGAGTTCAAGGCCTACCCGGAGCTGGTTTCATTTACGGTTGAGGCGTCTGAGTATCCAGACGAGTGGCACGTGAGTCTGTACGAGGCACAGTTGGTACCACTACAGGCCCTTTTGCTTAATGTGGCACCCAGTCGAATATTTCTTAACGTTGAGGAGGCTCGGCCATTTTCCGAGGCAAAAGGCATATTAGAGTTTCTGCCGCGAGTAGAAATTCTAGTTTGGTTAGACAGCGGGCGTCAGTTCGCCTACGGTAACACAGACAAAATGGACGAGATTGCGGAATCATTTACTGCTAACGTGGTCCTGGCAAAGGTGGAACTGGTGGCCGGATGCCTCACCCACGCTGCTCTTATTGATTTACCCTCTCATGCCCCCTTTAAGAGCCTTGTATACCTGAAACTGCGGGTAATTGATATGTGCTCACTGTCCTCTCTGCTTTCTGTTGACCGTCAGTTAAAGGCTCTTTTGTGGCTGGAAGTGAAGCTCGACTTTGATTGGCTATCGGAGGAGGAAAGTAAGATCAACAGTCTGCCCCGCTCTTCGGTGCCTCTCTTTGATGTTTACCTTCGAGATTGTGGTGACGAGCATGTGGTGCATATTTCTAATCTTTTGGTCCACTTGCACTTGCGTTATTCCGGCATTCATTTGGAATCCACTTCGCTCACCCCGGAGGGCGTGTATGTCCTTCTAAAGCAGCTTCAGCAAAAAGAGATTCGTCTCTATTCCCACCCTACCGCACGACAGAGATTCCGCCGGTGGTACTATCCTCAGCTAGCTGATGGACCGGCACCTACTGACGATCTAGCACGTGAGAGACTCGGCTTTGACGACCGAGTCTTCTATAGTAACCACCGCATTGAATCCAACACATATGCTACAGCAATCGATGCTTGGAACTTGACTTCTTTTTTAGAGGAGGAAGACAGAATTGTCCATTTCGTTTATACAACTGAGAACCTTAATTTTATGAAAAGTCTAACCGGTTCCGTGGAGGTGGAGAAGATTAGCAAGTGATGATTTTGAAATGATACTCGTACGTTAGTATTTTGATGATAAATAAACTTAATTTTAAAGACTACTGCATTTGGTTGGAATGCCTCATCGGTCGGGGGAAGTTCCTTCAACTTTGGTGGGTCATTGCTGTTCTTGGCCAGTTTCTTGACCCATGTTTAGTAGCGGGCTTCTGTCATATCCTGGCATTGGGACTAACCATAGCACGCCTTGATGAAGGCATTTCCTTGTTGGAGGATTTCATGCTCAGTACGCCTGATATTTCCAATGGCTGAGAGGGGATATTTGCCTGACTGGAGCACACGAAGAGCAGTCAGCTTGCCTATTCCATGGTACGGTGCCTCGGTATCGGTGCAGGCTTATTCGGACCTTGGCTCATTCGGACCTGGCTCATTCGGACCACTTAGTGGCTTATTCGGACCTTGGCTCATTCGGACCTGGCTCATTCGGACCACTTAGTGGCTTATTCGGACCTTGGCTCATTTGGACCTGGCTCATTCGGACCACTTAGTGGCTTATTCGGACCTTGGCTCATTCGGACCTGGCTCATTCGGACCACTTAGTGGCTTATTCGGCCCTTGTTGCTGGCTTATTCGGCCCTCGTAGCCAATTAGTGTTAATAATACGTTGTGTGTGTGTGTGTGTGTGTGTGTGTGTGTGTGTGTGTGTGTGTTTCTTTCCTTGATATTTTCCTGGATACTTTCCTGGATGTCTTCTGGAGGCAAAAATGGAAGCGCAAAAACTTTTCTCATTAGCTTTTAGACACTGTCTCTATTGTTGTAGGAGGTTTGCTTCTTGAACCTTCCGCCACAGTGCCTGTCCAAAGTGAAAAGCACAACCATGAATCACTTGGTTTTCAAATACAGACCTTAGAGCCTTCCACTAACCTGGCTCGAAATCAACAACAAACGACGATACGGCAGGTTACTCTGGCAATAGTTCAAGAATGGTTTTGAAAACTTTTTTGTAGTCTTTAGATTTCTTGCCAGACATGATTGCAAAGCACAAAGGAAGTTGTTTCACATTGTTGTCATATTTCACAAAGCAATGAATTCAAAGCAGTTGAAAGAATGGTCTCTTGACTACTTTAAAGGTACCATCAATGAACCAAGTTTTTCCCCTAAGTAACAAATGCATTTGCTTTGTTGTAAAGAATACAAAGTGTTTTTTGGTTCCAGCGGTTACAGTTGCCCGTAAGAATTCTTCAGGTATCGTCTCCTCGAGGTAGTCATGGTCGATCTAAAAAAGAATTAATTAGGTACATTAGAGAACCCCAACAAAACTAGAAACTTTTTTTTTCATTATATTTCCTTAGTGTGTCCGCATCATTAAGTCTCCCCATCATTATAACGCACCTCAAAGAACAAGTCAGTAGGATCCTTTGGCCGATGCGAGGCCCGTGCTCTATTAACTATTCTTATGAGTGTGTTGTGGTTCGGCCTCGAAGCCTCGGGTTGACTTGGATCACTAAAGCAATCGTTGACAACACCCACTACGTCGCTTGCTGACTCGTAAACGTGTGCTTTTCCTGTAGTTTTACACTGAAAAAAGGAAATTGTTGAGAGCAAGTGTAATGCTGACTTCCTGATGGGCGAGCCTCCCATAACTCACTTAGCCTGTGGGGGGGTACCTCTTTGGCTCACCTCTTTGGCTCACCTCTTTGGCTCTCCCGTTACGCTGGTCGCGGGCTCGATCCCCGGCGACGGCAAACCTTTCCTTGTCTGGATTAATTTCTCGTGTGTTTCGTTACACGCGGTGGTCGTGTGGGAGTGTATAAATGAGAAAATTCTGGCATTTCACAAGAGTTATCAATCTCGCCTATAAATATAATATAATTATACGAATCCCCTCTGCGTCCTTGCATGCCCACCTGAGACTATCTGAACAGCTGTAAGGAGACCAGGCCTGGCTGGGTGTGTGTGGGTTACCGTTCCAGTTGAATATGAATCCTCACCAGTCTGCCTAACAATAACTGAGCATGGATTCAATTTTCCGCGGAAACTGCGTCGCCATTCATCGTTCCATTTCTTTGTGTGCATTTCAAAGTCAATGCGTAGCCATCGCTGGAAATCAACTTTGGCTTGCCCCGCTCAGTACCAGACTCAACGTAAGTGAGGGATTTGGGAATATAAAAAAAAAATAATAGAACCGGATTTAAATGATCATATGGAAATTTAAGGAAATTAGTAACTCATTTCAAGGAAATCTGAGGAAACTTTGAATCAGAGTTAAGGAAATAAGAAATTTAGTTGTGGAAGCACTGCGCTATACGTAGTGTTGGCGGTAGTTTGCGCAGTACTCACAATGCTTCATTATCGTCATTCAGTGACAGGTTTGGGCGTGACACATCAAAGGACTCTTCATCTGACTCCCTCGGAATGCTGAAAATTATCGTACATAAACGTATACAACATAAATTTGCTGGATTTATAAATATAATTTCGTAACAAATTTTAAATCTGAAACGTCACTCCGTCAGTAGGACAGCATGTACCTGTTGTGTAGGCTCATTAATGAGGGAGTTGAACTTAAGTGCTTGCATCCATCGCACACGAAGGTAAAAGATATATCACCGCGGCGCAGCTTGTTGTACATATATCTAGATAAACCTGTTAAGCAGATAGCAAGAAATTGGATTAAATACACGTTTTCACTTATGCACTTTACATTTGTAACAGGTTATTTTTCCTAATCGGTGTTTCCAGCTACCACAAGAGTCGCAGTCGATGGCCTGGTGGCGCTCTGTCACAGTTTTTCTGCACTCTATGCACTGCACGTCGCTCATCTTGGTGTGTGGTCAGTCTGGCAACTGATTATCTATACCAAAGAAACGTTTCCTCATTCACGAAACAGTCAAGAAAGGTCCGAATCAGCCACAACAAGGGTCCGAATCAGCCACAACAAGGGTCCGAATCAGCCACAACAAGGGTCCGAATCAGCCACAACAAGGGTCCGAATCAGCCACAACAAGGGTCCGAATCAGCCACGACGTGGGTCCGAATCCGGTCCGAATAAGCCAAAGTCCGAATGAGCCAAGATCCGAATAAGCCTGCATTCCCACGACAGCACACCAGGGTTGCCGCTCATAGAATTTTTGCTAGCAAACGCAGAAAAATGACGACATAAGGCAACTGCCTGTGGAATTTTTTTCCGCATTCGCCGCTTGAAAAAAGGTAGACAGAATAACTACCTCTATATTATGTAAATGATATTAATGCGGGTGGTATAAGGAGCGATTAACAAAAGGTATTTATTTAATTGATGATTGGCTTCCCACAAATATATTTTGCAGACATAAAAGGGTAATTTCATAATCATGTTTGTGTAGAATAAAATTCCTCATACGAAATTCAGCTTTCGAAATACCAAAAAAAAAAAAAAAAAGCTTTTTTATGGTGGATATTTTTATTTTATTATTTTTACAAATACTCCTGAACATAACGGTGCAGTGTACTGGCAAATTATTGTAGAAATTATGCAAACCGAGGCAAAATGCAGTCGAGGTATGAAGCAGTAGCTGCGTGTCAGTTCTGTGGGTGCGTTCGTGTTGGCCACAGCTCAAACATTACTCCGAGAGGAGCCCTAGCTATTCCCCAGTGTGTTCAACTGACTTCATTTTCTCTAATACTAGTGAGTGCTGAACACCAAAAAAAAGTTATAGATTGGGAATGTGAACTTTTATGAGTGTACCGAAACTGACGAGGTTACCCATATAGAATCTTCAGAATGTGAGGCACCCCAAAGAAAATGGAATGCCTATCTTAAACTTACGTATTTTAAAGGTTATGATTTTCTTAAGATTATCATGGCTAATAAGCGGAAACTGAGAGACGCGTGGCTGGAGATGGAGGAATTCAAACCATGGCAAGCAAGGGTAGATGGGGATCCAACAAAAGCTTATTGTATGAAGTGTTAGAAAATATTTGCGGGCGATCTGACAACAGTAAAGCGACACATGGTACGCTGCTAATACAATTAATCTGTCCAGTTAGGGACCATTCTAAGAGTGCATGACGTCCTTGGGTTGGAGTGAAGGGTTGGTAAATTTCACAAACATCATGGATTAACATTTTGTTTGACTTTTTCCTCTGGTGTGGCATCACTTCCTTGGTATTCATCGATCGTGTCCTTTTTTATAGAATACAGAGATTCATGCCGCCAATTCCATTCCGCAAAAAGGAAGGGAACATCCGGATCTTCGTGCACAGATCAGCTTGGCATATATTTTATTAATTTGCTTTATAGCTGAGCATAACTTACCCTTCCTCCTTGCTGACCATATGACAGACCTTTGCAAATCAATGTTTCCTGATTCTGCCATTGCCAATGGATTACACATGAAAAGAACAAGATGTACTGATGTAGCAAATAAGGTAGGATCTGTTATCTCAGAAGACCTGGTGAGAGACGAGGCAAAATAAATTTTCTTTAATTATTGGCGAGTCAACAGATGTTAGTGCGACGAAATGCTTAACAATGATTGTAAAATATTATGATGCAATCAAGGGGACCATTATTACAAGGATGCTAGATCTGATAAACATTTATGGTGCAAATAATGAAACATGTGGTTCGACTGGACTGTCACTATGTAATATGTTGGTTAATACTTTAGAGGGTCACGCTATTCCTCTTAATTTGATTGGTTTCGCTGCTGACGCTGCCCCAAACATCATGGGGGACTATACTTCTTTGAGCAACAGGTTAAGGCAAACATTTCCTGGAATTACTATATTTAAATGCATTTGTCATTCTCTCCATCTTTGTGCATCAGAGGCCGCAAAAACTCTCCCCAGACATTGTGAAGATGTAGTTAGAAATATCTATACATATTTTGCACACAGCGCCCAACGAAAATATGATTTTCAACGTTTTCAGACATTACTAGAGGTAAAACCACATAAAGTGCTCCATCCTTGCCAAATCCGTTGGCTGTCGCTCCATTAGGCAGTAGAAAGAATTATAGAACAATGGGATGCCTTAAAAGAATATTTTGCACACATTGAACGACATGAAAAACTGAGAGTAGTAACCAATATTGTAAAAGATTTAAGCGACCCCTTGTGTTTCTAAACTTAAATTTTCTGCAATTTATTCTGCCAACTGTGACAAGCTTAAACCTGTTGTTTCAGAAGGAAACCCCAACAATTTTCCATGTACATGCCCATCTCAACAAACTATACAAGACAACATTACAGTATTTTTGCCGTAATGACTTACTTAATAGAGCTGATATTTCCATGTTTGACCCATCCCTGGATAGCAACCATGCTCCTTTAAACAACATGTACTTAGGGGCATATATTCATGCCTTACTGCAAAAACCGGAGTACAACAGAAATGTAGATATGGTAAATGATGTGAGGGGAAGATGCAGGATGTTCATGATAAAACTATGTGAAGAAATAAAAAAAACGATTCGACCTTCGTGATCCTCTGTGGAAAATTAAATCATATGTTATTCCGGAAAAATTCATTGACCCACGAAAGCGTGATTTCATGCCTTCGTTGTACCCTCTAGTTGAGTGTTTGCCACGGATATATGAAGGAGACATTCAAACACTTGACAACAATTGGGGAAGTATAGACAGTGTTCCATTGCCCACTGATGTAACTGAAAAATCACGGGAACCAATTGAATTTTATCATAAGCTTGCAAATGTGACAGAGGGTGATGAGCATCCCTTCAAAGCTGTGGCCACATTCACACTACAGGTTTTGGCTCTGCCTGTCACAGACACGGACGCTGAACGGCCATTTTCGAAATTACGTTTAATAAAAACAGATATCAGGAATAAGCTAAATCTTCATTCCGTAAAAGCCCTCTGTCACATATCTGAAGCAGTCAGAGAACAAGGAGTTTGTTATAAGTTTAAGCCATCCGGGTCAATGATGAACTCTACATAAACTTGCACAGATATTTACATGTATGTTAATTCTTAAAGCTAAGTATATTTGTTGGGAGTTATAACGTTGGTGTGTATATATTGTGTTATATAAAAGTACGTTCATTAAATCACAGTGACATGTATAAATCATTTCACCGTACTTTGTGTACAGTTATTCATCTTTATATCATCTATATATAATGATAAAAATAAACTATGATCATTATGTTTATATGTTCCGTTTAAGAGTTCTTAACCTTGCGTAATTACTACTTTATTTTACATTTTAAGGAAACATATTTGAGACATATTGTCGTTGACTCACAAGCTTTCACTCTCCCACACATAGTATCACATCATTAATTAGTTAAGAGTGCACAGGTGGTGATCACATGCTCTCTCTCTCTCTCTCTCTCTCTCTCTCTGTGTGTGTGTGTGTGTGTGTGTGTGTGTGTGTGTGTGTGTGTGTGTGTGTGTGTACCGTATATAGAAAATACAGTATGTCTGGAAGCGATAGTGGTGTCAATAGAGATAAGGCATGGGAACGGAAGTTGGAGACAAACAACAAATATCGTACCGCTTTTTTTTTTTTTTTTTTTCCGTGCTGGTAACAGATGATCCTGCACTATAACATTCCATAAATACACAAAGGGAGTATGCAATGAATTAGTTAGGGCAGAAACAAAAAGAACAAGAGTGTAGTTACATTGTGGGAAGTGTACTGATGAAGCCTTTGCCAGCATGTTTTTGATGTGCACGCAGACACACGTTTGCATTGTATCAGCGCTGATAGTATGGCGTCATCGCGGGAGTTAACACTTTTTTTTTTTTTTTTACAACAAAGGAAACATTTGAAACATTGGAAACATTTTATTATCCCTTTATACAGTTATTTATTTACAATAATTTTGTAGTGCAGGGAGCCCATTTAAAGCTGGGAGCTTTTTTGGGCAGTACTGGAAACTTAGGTGCCGGATTTAATCAATAGTGAAAAAAAAAAAAAATTATGGGCAGGTGTACGTAAATTTTCATGAGTACGGGTGAAATAAGTATGTTGTGGCTGTAAGGACACGGAGGTTTCACTTTTGATCTTTTTATACATGTAAATACCAATTTGTAGCGTATTATGTCAAAAAGTTTTAAGGAATTTGTTTCTGTAAAGAGAGGTTGTGTGTGGGCAAAGTAGTCACTGTTTGTAATAATTCTTATTATTTTCTTTTGAAGTCTAAACAGAGGTAACAGGTGTGTGGGGTAGGTGTTGCACCAGATAGGTGTACAGTAATACAGGTGTGGTAAGACATGTGCGTTATATAACATTTTCAAAACATCAATGGGCATTAATTCTTTAATTTGATATAACAGAGATACTACCCTGGATAATTTAAGGATTTGGTTTGTTACGTGATGCTTAAAGGTCATGGTATCATCATACGTTATTCCTAATAATGTATGTTTATTAGTTCTGCTTATAATGTCTTGGGGAAAAAAATAGGGACGGAAGCATTGATGGTGACTTATTAGTAAATAGCATATAAAATGTTTTGTTTAAGTTTACTGTTAATCTATTACTCAGACACCATTTATGAAAGATTTGTAGGTCAGTGTTTGCTGTATGTATCATGTCAGTAGGATTTTCACCAGTAATATTTAAGGTTGAGTCATCTGCAAAAAGGATTGTTTTAAGGTTTGTAAATATGTAAGTAATAATTATCATTTATATATAAGAGAAATAGGATTGGACCCAAGACACTGCCCTGTGGAACACCGTATTGAATAGGTAGAGATGCAGATAGACAAGTGTGGAATTTGGTTGATTGAGTTCTGTGGGATAAGTAATCCTGAAACCAGTCATGAATAATACCTCTAATTCCATAATAATACAACTTACGTAATAATATATCGTGTCTGACTGTATCAAAAGCTTTGGTGAAGTCAACAAAGATGCTTAATGATGACTGTTTATTATCTAAAGTGTTATAGATTTCTTCTGAATAAGTCCTCAAGGCATCGAAAGTGTTTAGACCACGACGAAAACCAAACTGACTTGGATTTAGTATGTTTTTAGTTTCAAGAAAATTCATGAGGAATTTTTTCATTACTTTTTCAAAGATCTTAGAAAAAACATTAGTAAGGATATTGGTCTATAATTACTCAATTCATCTTTGGGGCCTTTCTTATGGATGGGGACAACAGTTGCATGTTTTAGGAGTTGAGGAAATTTACCATTATTGATAGAATTATTAAAGAGTATGGACAAGGGTATTGCAAGTTGGTTTTTGCTGGTTTTCAATACAGATACAGGAATTTCATGCACATTGCACTTTTTGTTTTTAAGGGAATTAATTACAGTAATTACATCTTGGGGGATAATTATAGGAATTGTCATTGAACGAGGAAAGTCACCTTGAAGAAAGCTGAGAGGGTCTGTGGTGGAAGGTGGTAGACTGTGATCTAGTTTAGGTGCAACATTTGTGTAAAATTCATTAAAAGCTTGTGCAATTTGTAAAGGTTCAGAGAGTTTTTTACCATTACAGATTATGTTATTTGTGGAACTCTTCTTATGGTCATGATTAGAAAGTTGGTGGATTGTTCGCCATATTTTACAGGTGTTATTTTTAAAATTAGTGAATTGAGCCATATAGTAAGATTTTTTAGCTTGTCTTATAGTATTATTTAGGATGTTACGGTATTGTTTGTATTGAGCCTCAGTGACAGCACCAATTTTATAGTCCTTAAATAGATAATTTTTTGTCCTTATAGAGTTTAGTACTGCCTGTGATATCCAGGGATTGTTTAATCTTTTTTTCAGTTATTAATTTAGATTTAAGTGGAAGACAATCACTTAAAGCTTTTTTAATATTGTCTAAGAAAATGTTACAAATGTCATTGACATCGTGTTCATTAAGGAGAGCATTTCAATTGATCATATTGATTTTTTTAGCAAATTCTTGTTTATTTGTTTGATTTATTACCCTAAACTCAATTTTCTGTAGATTTTTAGATTTAGAGGGAACTTTAACATTAAGGAAAATTGGTAGATGGTCCGATATAAGGTAATGGAGTATACCAGATGAGAAAGTGTTGAAAAAATTTGTAAAGATATGATCAAGTAGAGAAGGTTCACCTAGATTGAAGCTGTCTGGAAAACGTGTTGGTCTTGAAATGTGTGGGAAGAAATTCATTGTTTGGAGGGTTGCAAGAAAATTGTTAGTTGAGGTATGGGTAGTATGTTCCAGCAAATTTATATTTAAATCACCTATAAGAATTATTTTTTTGTTCGTTACAGTGTTATTTTGTAGTAATGTACATAAGGTGTTTGTAAATTCTTCCACAAATTCATGTTTACTGTGAGGTCTGTATATTGCACAAAGTATGAATGAAAGTGAGTCTGAGGTAATCTTAACAGTATTGATTTCAATATTATCATTAGTTAGAGATAGATCTTGTAATTGTTCTGACTGTATATTATTTGAAATATAAATGGTGACTCCAACTTGTGCTCGGTTGGTCCTGACGAGGTCATAAGAATGATACCCAGGAAGTTGATAAATGTGTTTGTTATTAGTATTTAGCCAGGTCTCAGTGATTGCCAGGATATCTGGGGTAGTGGAAAAGGTATTAAGGAAGGCTATAATGTTGTCAATGTTCTTTGGGAAGGATCTGGAATTTATATGTACAATATTTATTTTATTTGAGTTCTGGTTAGATAATTTGTTGTATGCATCAAGATCAAAATAGTTTGAAACAGCGTTAAGATCAGTGTGTCCATGGAGATGATTAATGATTTCAAGAGCTATGTCATTAGTGTCCTCAGTGTGAGGGTGAGTATTGTCATCAAACAATGTGTCATAGAGGTGGATCATGGAAACTAATTTACTTTTGGGAAAAAAAAATATATATAATATATATATATATATATATATATATATATATATATATATATATATATATATATATATATATATATATAAAATATGAGGTGCAGCCTTCTAGCTGCGCCCGGTGGTGTGTGTGAGTTGAAATAATACGGTAGTGGCATGGAGACTAAGTTAGGTAAAGTAGTAATAGTAGTAAAGTGGTAATAGTAGTAGTGAGGTAATAGTAGTAGAAGTGAGGTAATAGTAGTAGTAGTGATGTAATAATAGTAGTAGTGAGGTAATAGTAGTAGTAGTAAAGGAATAGTAGTAGTAGTAAGGGAGTAGTAGTAGTAGTAAGGGAGTAGTAGTAGTAGTAAGGGGGTAGTAGTAGTAGTAGCAATAGTAGTAGTAGTAGTAGTAGTAGTAGTAGTAGTAGTAGTAGTAGTAGTAGTAGTAGCTGTATCAGTAGTAGCTGTAGTAGTAGTAGTAGTAGCATAGTAGAAGTAATATAGTAGTAGTAGTAGTAGTAGTAGCATAGTAGAAGTAATATAGTAGTAGTAGTAGTAGTAGTAGTAGTGGTAGTAGTAGCTGTATCAGTAGTAGCTGTAGTAGTAGTAGTAGTAGTAGTAGTAGTAGTAGTAAAAAATAGTAGTAAATTAGTGATAGTAGTAATAATAGTAATGAAAGTAGTCGTGTAGTAACAGCAAAATAGTAGTATAGTGAAAGTGGTAGTAATAATAGTAGTTTACAGTAATAATTGTTATCGGGTAATAATGTAACAATAGATGATGAAGGTTAACAGTCATCGTAAAAGCCATAATAAGATAATTGATGAGAGTCATCACCATTACCATTTTATGACATTGCAATGTAATAAGTAAGTAAATGATTGTAATAATTGTGATAATAGTAATGATAAGTAATGCATTATATAATAAGTAATAATAATAATAGTTGTAGTAAATAGTAATATTAGTAATAGTAATAATAATAATAGTAATAATGATAGTAATAATAGCAATTATGAAAGTAATTATGATAAAGGCAATTATAATAATAGTAACATTAATAATAATAATAATAATAATAATAATAATAATAATAATAATAATAATAATAATAATAATAATAGGAATAATAATAATAACGATAATGCTAATTAAAATTAAAATGAAAATATTAATCTGATCATTCAAGTGTCACAATAGGTAACCAATGATAACGATAATAATGATAATACAAGTAATAGTTAATAATGATAATAATAATAATTAATAATAATAATAATAGTAATAATAATAATAATAATAATAATAATAATAATAATAATAATAATAATAATAATAATAATAGTAATAATAATAATGATAATAATAATGAGAATATTAAAAAATAAGAAAATATTAGTAATGATATTAATAATGATAATAAAAGTATGATAATAATAATAAAATAGTAATAAAGATAATAGTAATGTTAGTAAATAGTAAAATAAGTACTAGCAATAAGATTAGAAGTAGTAATTCGTAGTAATGCAATAAATAACATATATATAAAAAAGAAAACAGTAACAATAATCATACCATTTAGTTGTACCAGTAGTTGTTATATCATTAGTGGATGAATAAAGTTGTAATATCTGCAATAGTAGCAGTTGTAGCAGTGGAACTTGTAGTATTAGTAGTTGCAGCGGTAGTAGTTGTGGTAATTGTATCAGCATCTGGAGCAGCAAGTAGTAGTAGTTACCGTCTTGTAAAGGTGTGTTGGCTGCGTCGACAGCAGGAGTAATGGTAGCGGAGGTAACAGCAGTAGTGGTAACGGTGGTAACAGTAGAAGGGGTAACGATGACAGCAGCGATGGCAATGGTAGTGGTGGTAACATTAGTAGCGGAGGTAACAGTAGTAGTGGTAACGGTGGTAACAGTAGAAGGGGTAACGATGACAGCAGCGATGGCAGTGGTAGTGGTGGTAACATTAGTAACAGTAGTAACAGTGGTAGTGGTAGTAGCAGCAGTAGTGGTATCGGTGGCAACAGTAGTATCAGTAGTAGTGGTATCGTTGGCAGCACGGTAGTGGTAGTGGTGGTAACAGTAGAAACAATAGTAGTGGTTGTGAGGACAACAGTAACGGTAGTGGTAGCAGTGGTAACAGCAACAGTGGTAGAGGGGTTGAGTGGTGTCATTTGTGCTTTACCTGTTGTCTGAAGATGATGTAGAGGTCTGGGATGTGGTCTGCTGGTAGGTGTCCATCATTTGTGGGTATTTCTCTAGGAAGGACATCAGTGACTTGTCATCAGCTATTGAGTGCTTAGTGGTGGAGTTTCGAAGCTTCATTATTAGTGTTCCGTCTTTTGTGTAGCACTGTTGGAATTTGGCCTTGTGTTGTCGTCTGATGTTCAGAATGGTGTTGAGCAGGTTCCTTCGCTTTGGTGTTAAGCTTTCATTGATATATAATTGTGGTTTGAGTTGTATACAAGCCTGAGTGAGATCATATTTGAGGGTTCTGTTCATGAATTTTACGATGATTGGCTTGTTTTTTTGTTGCTTTTGTGGACCCAGCCTATGTGCTATAATTATGTCTGTTTCTTTTATGTTTATCTTTAGGTAGTCCCTGATTGTATTCACTATACTGGTTATATGTTCACTGTTTGTATGTTCTGGTAGCGAAGGGCCACTGAGGATAACTGTGTCACGGCGTTCGTATTGGTCAACACTCCACTTTCTGTTCCAAATCGTTCACATGGTCTTTGAGGTTGTTCACTTCATTGGTGAGATTTGCAATTTGTGTCTTTTTCTTTAAGTTCTTTTTTCACACTGGATAGTTCTGCAACTAGTTGTATAAATATAATTTTTGATAACACTTTCACCAGTGGTTGAGATTCCTTTGGCAACGACTCAATGAGGTGGTTCACTTCGCTGTCGTCAGTCATGGTGGTTGCCGTGGTTTGAGTCGTTTGATTGTTCATCTCTTCCATGTCGTCAGTCATTTTGCTTGTATTTGCAGAATGTCTTGTTTGGACCATCTGTTCTCCCTTGAGTTAGACACTGCCACAAATATACACCCGCCGCAGCCAGAACTATCAGGAGTCAGGCAGGTAGTCCGGCTGAAGTCAGGAGGTGGAGAGGGAGCGTGTTGTCTGGACGGTGGAGTGGAGTGGAGACAGCTCAAGGGCACAAAAAAAGGAAACAATAAAAAAAAGCCCGCTACTCGCTGCTCCCGAAAAAAGAATCAAAAGAGGTGGCCGAAAGAAACGTCAATTTCGGGAGGAGAGATGTCCTGATACCCTACTCTTGAAAGAGTTCAAGTCGTAGGCAGGAGGAAATACAGATGAAGGAAGATTGTTAACTCTTGCATAAGGGGTTTGGACAGTATAGGGATGAGCATGAGTAGAAAGTCGTGTGCAGCGGGTACGTGGGAGGGGGGGAGGCATGCAGTTATGCAGAAAGAATTATAGAACAATGGGATGCCTTAAGAGAATATTTTGCACACATTGAACGACAAGAAAAACTGAGAGTAGTAACCAATATTGTAAAAGATCTTAGCGACCCCTCTGTGTTTCTATACTTGTTACAGTTCTGCTTCCTACTTTATCTCACGAGGACGTTTGTACAGAGGCTGGGAGACAAACTTAAAGACTAGTCTTCTCGTATTATTTGAATATATCAACTGACTGCGATAGGACATAATTGAGAAATCTACCAATATTCTAAAAATTAAAGAAAAAAAAATGAGTGGATCAGACAGAGAAGAAGAACCACACGTTAATCATATTCTTTTGAGATTATTAGGTTTAGAAAGCAGTGATGAAGAAAATGAAGGAAATGCAAATGCAAATACAAAATAATATCGAAAGCCAGGATCTATTCAGCAGTGACGAGGAAAACGAACAAGTGATGAAGAAACAGACGAATGTGAAGACAATTATTTAAATGACGAAGAACACAATTCAGTGAGTTTTTTCCTGAAACACAACAAATTGATGATCATGGTGATTCTGATGACGCTTACTGTTCACACCATTATGACTGATAAGAGTTATTCTTCACACGATTACTCTTTGTCACACATTAGCAAGAAACAGAGGAAGTGAGTTATTATAGCTATTATAGCAAATATGAATGTTTCATCGAAAAATAAATTTTCATTTAGTGACTGAAAATAAGTCATACATCATATTAAATACCAGCAGCATCTTACAGGTAAGCGTGCCTCAAACATGTAATTCTATTAGAGTGAAAAATTGCGTCCTGTTCCATAACTGTGCTCACAGCTTTACATATATCGGTTCTTTATAACAGTGCCTGACTATTTGTAGACCTTCTGGTCGTTTTCTTGGATATAGGTATCACAAAAGAAAACGGCGGAAATATGACTTTACTATAGTCTGTTCGGAGCATGAAGGCGATTCAAGGTGTGGCAGATTCCAGAATTCCCATGAGTGCCAGTTCGACCGCCAATGATCAGATTAGCACTCTCTCCCGGCCTACCCACCCACAACCCACTTGTTTATCTCTCTCTCTCCCTCTCTCTCCCTCTCGACCCGGGGGAGGGACCTAGGGGGACACACCGACCACCACCACCACTACCACAACGTGGCAACATGGGAAAAAATCGCTGCCACATGTCATAGAATTTATACAAATCCTTGTTATAATCCTAAACATCGACACTCATTGTACTGTGTAGCTAAATTTACTATATACAGAATATATAAAATATCACTTTCAAATAGCACATGGGTGGGAAATAAGAGAAAAAGATGCATGTACGAAGGCTGATTTGGCACCATGGCTAGAGGTAAACGACGATACTAGCTCCACGCTGAACCGCCTTCATGCTCTGAATAGCAGCCGCGCTCCTTGTGTCTGTATACGTTTAAAGGCTAACTGATAACGTTCATCCACATAAGGGAGGATCGGCGGCAACGCTGCACGGTGGAACGCCAGCACTCCTCGGGCGAGCAGCTGGGGGGTCCTTCTGCGGCGGCGTGGTTGACCCGCCTGGTTATCCTCGCTTTGGGCCCCCCCCCCCGCAGCAGTCAAGTCGACCGGTCGGCTGCTCGCCCGTGCACCCCTACGGGTGTCTACTGGGCGCCTGCCCGGAGAGCCCGTGCCTCCGTCGCTGCTTGACGGCTGTTACCCGTGGCTGTGGCGGCGGCGGAGGCGTCCCTACACCCGCCGGGACTTGAATATCCCGCCCCCCCTTACAGGGCCGCCTTTTGGCCAAAGGCCCTGTCCCCCTATTATGGGGGTAAATCTTAAGAACAGAACGGCAACGCTGCATCACACCCGGTCAGGGCATGCGTTGCCACTTTGCCAGTAGATCAGGCATGATGTCCTTGTGCTTAGTCACAGAGGCCTTTATGTCCACCAGCCTTCTTTCCTTCTTAGGGGTGTCCATGTAAACCTGGCCAGTAATGTTACCTTTGAATACAAAATGGCACAGTAATACGAAGATATCTGTGTCATCTCCAATAACTAAAACTTTAGAGAACCTCTTCTCAACCAAAAGTAATATTATTGAATCGTCTGCCTCCTCGTGTGTGACCTTCAGATACTCTCTTTGTATTACAGTGTTTAGGTTGATTTCAACCGGTGTGCTGTCACATCCCGTGACAATTAGTCTAACATCAAAAAATCTGTAAAGACCATGGCAATTGTCAAGAAACATCTGAAAGTGGATGTCAAAGTCTACAATACCGAGACCAGCTATGCCCGTGCCATGGCAATGCAGAAAACTCAAAAGCGTTCAATGCGTCAAGGACTTGGGGGTCAAAATCGCGTCAAACCTCAAATTCTCACAGCAATGCATCGATGCAGCAAATAAAGCGAACAGAATGTTGGGCTTCATTAAAAGAAACTTTTTATTTAAGAATAAAGATGTAATACTCCCGCTCTACAACAGTTTAGTCAGACCCCACTTGGAATATGCGGTACAGTTTTGGTCTCCCCACCATGCAAAGGATATTGCTAAATTAGAAGGTGTTCAGCGTCGGGCAACGAAAATTATCCCTTCCTTGCGCAACAAATCCTACGAAGAAAGGCTTTCTACCCTTAACATGTTCTCTCTTGAGAAACGTCGCCTCCGAGGAAAACTGATTGAATGTTTTAAAATACTTAATTGTTTCACGAATGTAGACAGATCAACATTGTTTATGATCGATGACACTTTGCGCACGAGGAACAATGGCGTAAAACTCAGATGTAGACAAGTAAATTCAGACTGCACCAAATTTTTCTTCACCAACGTTGTAGTGCGAGAATGGAATAAGCTCCCATCATCAGTGGTCCAGTGTAACACGATTGACTCCTTCAAAAATAAGCTCGACCGTCACTTCCTTCAACTTAATATCAACTAGAGTAGAAATGCAACGTTTTGGAGTCTTCTGATTAATGTAAAATCACTTAGGTTTAAGGACAGACCACCAAGTCTGGACCATGGGGTCTGTGTGGTCTGATTTTCTATGTAAATCTATGTAAATCCATGTGGGATGCAAGATCCTTGACGGCCAGGTCAATGCAGCATCTTGTGTAGGTAATATCGCATATGCATTGAGGTTGAAGATCCGAGTTGCACCTTTGTCTCGGGAAACACGGGTAACAGCCTTCAGACTGTCATCATGATACCTGAAAGTAGAATTAAAGAGTTAGTCTATGGTATCCAAACATATGTAATGATCAACAAAAGATTTTGTCATATATATAATCAAGATGCAAAAGTTTTACTTTTCATACATACTGAACAACATGACTGAACATGACTGAACGACTAGAGACATCGACTTTGAGGGCACTCATTAGCCTGCTCCTGCCTTTGCTTCACGCATTCCATTCTCATCCCACATAGAAGCTGGACATGTTTTCTGCATTGCCATGGCACGGGCATAGCTGGTCTCGGTATTGTAGACTTTGACATCCACTTTCAGATGTTTCTTGACAATTACCATGGTCTTTACAGACTTTTTGATGTTAGCATGGAACCCATCAGGCCAACTTCTTTCAAATGCAGCCATCTGCTCTTAGCCAACAGCTATGGCCTTGTCAACATTCACTGTGTTGTTGATGACCACCTGGCCTGTTGCAATGTTGACCAAGTCCTCAGCATACAGGCTAGTAGTGAGTGGGTCAATGCAAACAGATAGCTTCTCACACAGTACCTCTCTATCCCGAGCATCAGACTTTATTCTGGATGCATATGCCTCCTTGTGTTTGTAAGAAGGTACCCTCTCACTGTCTCTCATATCGTCAAGACTCATGACAAGACGATTACACGCATGCATCGAGTATGTCCAGGTCTTCACAGTTTGTGGCTGGAGGGTCACACCAACGATTCCTCCTGGACCATAGCTGGGCACGATAACAGAAAACCTTATTCGCGATAACGCCCAGCTATGTCCTGGACCATTACCGTAACGCATTAGAGTGGACTCTATGGCCATGTCGGTCCAGATGGCATTAAAGATGCCATCACTGAGGTGTATGACATGCTCACCCTTTAAGAAATGCTGCCGAACCTCATCATCCATGCTTTGCATCGACCGCAAGTAGTAAAGGCCGTAGTGTGCGTAATTGAAGTGGCTACCAGCAAAGAACAAAGGAATCATTTCTTCCACACACTTCAGATGCAAGAGCCTGCAATCTCCCTCACGCTCTGCACGAACATATTTCATCATGCAAAATGTGGGCTTGATCTAGAATGCTGACCAGTTCATCCATATTTTTGGGATCATCCTCAGATAGCATTGGCTTCAAAAGGACCTCGGTCAGCATTCTCAGGGCACGCACATTCTCAGGAAACTTTTTCCCTGTCAGCATTTTGAGAACTCCTCCAAAGGCTGCACTCAGGACTCCGATGTTAATACATGACTTCTACCAATTAAAATGTAATACTTCATGACATTTGGTGAAATACTTGTTTCCCATATTCATATATGTTCATAGCACGATCTAAAACAACTTTTATCATATTAGAATGGTATTTTATTGTCAATTATGTGAACAGAAAAAACACGATATGCTGTACAAAACAGAGAAATATTGTAATTTTGGTACATATGGCTTGCCATACTTTTTTTTTTTTACATCAAAGGATGATTGATCTCCTTGACCTTAAAAACACTTCCTAGACTTTTTATTCATGTTTCTATGGTGATTAGAACAAGAAATATCCAATTTCCAAGTTTCCGGACGGCCAATGGCGGCCATCTTAAATTACTCAAAATGCTCAAGAGTGACAACAACACATCCGCCTGGAATTCATTATAGGCACGCCGTAGATGAATGATCAAAAGAGAAAAAACTTTTACAGGGATTTCCCGGTCATGTGCTACGGCCGGCAGACTATAGTTTCTATTATGGTAAAAGTAAAGGTGGAAACATTCGCTAAAGCCGCGCGTTACCTTGGTGCTCATCTCCGTCACAATGGCCCTTGAGCCTGTGACGGGAAATAATCCACTTCCAAGTGTGAAATCCAGGTTACCATAGTTACCTTCCGCAGGTTTTCCCAGGTACTCATTTATCGACCAGCCTGAATGGGAGGATGAAAAACTGTGTGATCTGCGCACCGAGTGCCAGGACAGGGATTCAAGCCTCGGGCCGCTGTAACTAGCGTACTAACTTCACCACGAAGGCACATAAAATGCAGCCTCAGATTTTCTCATCGATCTAAAGCATAATGCCCATAGCAACGCCTCCTCGGTGGGTCAGAGGCTGTAGAGGAGCCATGACAAAATTCGGAAAAAGGTTGTGATCTATGGCTACCGACCGTTATCTCTATTATGTTCCCGCGTATATTATTAATCTTAAAATTTATTCTAAAGATAGATTCTGCCTCTATGTACGAATTTCTATTACTTGCTCTCGTATCCATGACCTTAATTTTTCGGAACGAGGGGGCGAAGGGGAGTAGGGTAATACGTCTGCTCATGCAACGGAGAATCCAACAAGGCATCTACGAATTAATCGAATGGGTATAAGAAAGGATCGACTAAAGGCTTATTATACCAACAGTAGGAGTCTCAGAAATAAGATGGATCTACTAAGGGGGAAAGCATACGTAGATAATTTCGACCTAATAGCAATTACAGAGACAAAGGTATAGATACTGCAAACAAAAAATTAAAATCGGAATTTGAAATAGCTGGTTACCAGATGTTTCATAAAGATAGGAAGGGGAGAAGGAGATGGGGGGTTGCACTTCATTTCAAACAAACGGCTCAAAATCAGTTTTGGTGGAGGTTCATAAAGAGAAAGACAGTCTAACTCATGGGGTGCTATACAGGTTACCAAACCTTAGTAGGCAGAACGCGGGCTTATTACTGCGAGATTGGCAGGGCGAACAGGAACAATAATGTCTGCATAATGGGGGATTTCAAATATAGGAATATAGACTGGGAAGACGTGGTGAGTGATACGTGGTAAAGTACGTGGGATGTGTGCCTCCATTCCAGAGACAATCACCTCAGTAATGCACTGAGCACATACAGAGGGGTCTCTGACTTGGAAGCAGTAATCATTCTATGGGTAATCGGAAAAAGTACAACCTCAGCTCATCCCACCAAACTGAAACATTATGCCAAAAGCACCGCCTCCTCGGTGGGTTCAGAGGCTGTACAGGAGAGATATGAAAGAATGCGGAAATAAGATTGTGATCAGACGTTCCCAAAGGAGAGAACAGTTTGATAGAATATGTAAGCTGAAAGATTAGAGGTTATAGTCAATCTCAGCTATGAGCTATTCCTACTGGGCGGAGCCCGCTCGTGGGGACTCCTCAAGCGGGCTCCGCCCAGTAGGAATAGCTCATAGCTGAGATTGACTATAGCCTATAATCCTTCAGTTTACATATTCTATCAAACTGTTCTCTCCTTTGGGCGCGTCTGATCACAACCATATTTCCGAAGGCTAAATCTAGCTTCAGAATAAGGACATCCGTCGGAGTAGCTGTCATTGCGCGTGGAGATGAGTGAGGAAACAACATGGTGTCCTTGATTGCTGACTCCAAAAAGTAACAGTGTTATGTTGTGTGGTATTCATTGCTATTATTCATTCATAGCACTTGTTAGGGCGAGCGTGTTTTTAACCACTCGTCAGGTTAGTCTCGTGGTTCGTTGACTCTCCAATCACACCACGAAGAGGTGGTGCGAGGACTCTCGAGAGTTGTCGATGGTTAGGCGGCCAAAACCTCCCAATCCGAGACTACCAATACTATACCCGAGAGGTATAGTCACGCAACGGAATAATTGAAAACGCTAAGATAAATAATCACTTTAATATATAAATAACTAAGTCACTCGGATATAAATCACGCCAAGGAACAAAAGTAAAATACCAAAAGGAGCCTGCCTCGGTACGAGAGATGGTACCGAAGGCAAGGGGGCTCCCACTCCACTTACAACGTTAAAGCTTATTGCACCCAATAATAATGCCACAACTTGAGAAAAGATAACAAGGCTATTATGTCTGCAACAATACAACAAGAAATATCCTACACCGCAGCAGACTACCGGTGTTAGCAAAACATAACACGTAGAAATAATTATAGCCCGACACAATAGTTACAATGCAGCAACGGAAGTTAACACCACCAAAAAGACACCACACAAACAAACGCTAAATGTAACTTCAGTGCCCAGTAGTCACACACACCAAATTATAAGTCACGGTACTGCCGCATGACACGGTGAAAACGAACATTAAAGCACAAAATAAGCAAGCGAAGAAAATACTACACTCGCAATTAGTATTTAGACTTAAACACAAGTCTCAGTGTCCAATACCGGCTCGACGTTACATTCACGTTACCTAAGCGCTACTAAACGGAGCCTAAGCGCTGAACGGCCAAGCCGAGAAGCACTGAATGGTAGGGGTGGGCAGGTACCGGTACCAGTGCCGGTACTAACGGTACCAGCTAAACGGTACGGTACCGGTATCAGATTGCTCGGTACCGGTACCAGATTGCTCGGTACCGGTACCAGATTGCTCGTTACCGGTACCAGATTGCTCGGTACCGGTACCAGATTGCTCGGTACCGGTACCAGATTGCTCGGTACCGGTACCAGATTGCTCGGTACCGGTACCAGATTGCTCGGTACCGGTACCAGATTGCTCGGATTTATTTATTGGATTTATTGATAATTCTTCATGTCCGATTTTTTTTTTAGGTTGCTACTAAATATTGTTATTGTTATTAGACTATGATCGAGTACATCCATAATAACTATACATGCTATTTTTTTATCGAAAAAATAAATATTCACTTCATTCAGAGAGAGAGAGAGAGAGAGAGAGAGAGATCACCACTCAGTGAGTGGATATCTCGGTGATATGGGTACTCGATCATAGTCTAATAACAATAACAATATTTATTAGCAACCTAAAAAATAAAAAGAATCGGACATGAAGAATTATCCAGTAACTCCAATAAATAAATAAAATAATAAAATAATGGAAACGGGAGCTGTGATGGAAACGAAGAGCAGGACAAAATGGTGGGAACTTGGGGAGACGGTCAGCGGGGCAGTGACTCAGCGTCTACACACAGGGCCCATACCGCGTGTTACCACATGGAGAAGGCGAGCGCCGAGCGTCACTAAGATCAAAGCTGAGTACCGGTACTTGCGGCAATGCGCAGTGCCAGTGATCATGACGTTTCCTGGCACAGTGATCATGAAACTTCGCGGTACCCAGTATTTTAAACATTCGCCGTTTTCCTCTTGCGATTTCAGACATGTTGGAGTTACTGAATTCTTCATGTCCGATTCTTTTTGAGGTTGCTAATAAATATTGTTATTGTTATTGAACTATGATCAGTACATCCATAATATATACATGCTATTTTTTTCAGAAAAATAAATATTCACTTCATTCAGAGAGAGAGAGAGAGAGTTTTCTTTACAGGAAATTTATTTGGGAATTTCATCAGAAGTCAGAGATAAAAAAACTACTCCTTCGGGTACCAGTACCGGTACTAACGGTACCAGAGTTTTCGGTACCGGTACTACCGGTACTCAAATTAACGGTACTTGCCCATCCCTACTGAATGGCACAGACTGATATACAGTCGGACACAATCACGAGGCACTAAGCGTGCCCCGGAGTCAGCTCAGTCCACAGGCTCGCTTACAAGCAAGTTACCCAGCGATGTGTTCGCTACGGTGGTTCCTGAAGGACTGCCTTAAACTGCTGAGGCAAGGCAGGAGGTAAAGGAGGTTCATGGCTCCGATTATTTGGTCAACTGAAATTAAACCAACTACTGGGCGCTGAGCGAACATTTGAAACATACGAGAAATAGTGAAGCAAGGAGCCAACGAGGGAAGGGAGGAGTTATAGCCTCTCACAGGTACTCACCTCGTTACTTTACATATCTTTCAACAAATTATCCCTAACACACTATATTGCCTTATTTAATGTATGCAGAATATTTAAGACTCAATTTCGAATAGTCATTTTCGAATAGTAAATAGCTGAGAGAGAGAGAGAGAGAGAGAGAGAGAGAGAGGCTGGACCCTCGGACCCTACCCAAACGGACTTCATATTTGTGTCTGACTTCAGGAAGAGGTCTAGTGTGTTGGGCGGTTCTCCAAGGCGATCAGGGATACATGTTGGGTGATGTACCATGGCAGCTGCTCTAGGTCATTGATGAAAGCAAAGTTGTTGGCCTTTTCACTGGGCTGGTCAGTGAAAAGATGAAAGTCAAAACTGGTGGTGAACATTGGAATTTACTAAAATGGAGATTTCAACGAAGGTAGAGTGAATTAAGCTGTTCTCTACTTTGGAATTTAAGGATTCGAAGAATTTTACATAGTTGGTATAGTTAGGTGAGAGATAAACAGGGCAGACTTACTTAGCAATAGACTGACAAGGGGAGCAATTCTGAAGAATCAAGGTTGTGGGCACGAGAGCTAGTAATATCTGGACAGCATGTGGGTAATCTTTCGGCACTCGGCGATGACTGAAAATAGTCAGCGTCTTCCAATGGAACTAGAACTCGGGATCTAGTCCTCGCGCTCATCACTTGTCCACCGCCTCCCCCACCCCCCGGTACTCTGCATTATTCAACATCTTTTAACAGAGTATCTCTCCAACCGAAATTACAGAACTCTAGGTTGGATGATGCAGAACATTGAACCTCTGACCTTGCTATCATTTTTAGATGGGGTAGAGGCAGTCCCTCAAAAGCTCGACTTCTTCACCTGTCAACTCGAGACAATCTCCCAAATATCTATTCCTCTTTTACAATAGCATTCACTTATCCCCTTCATAAACATTCTCGGCCTATCCGTAACTCAGCATCTTTACTGGAAACTTTTTAATCTCACCTCTTGCTAAATCAGCTTTCTAGAGGTTAGACGTTTTGTGTCGTCTCCACAAGTTTTTTTTCACCTTCACAAAAGTTTTCTATATACATGGACCTTGTCCTTCTTCGTATGGAGTATGCATCTCATGTGTTGGAGGGCTCCACACACACAACTTTCTTGGAGAGAGTATTCTCAAAGTCTCTTCGTCTCATCAATTCCCCTCCTCTTACTTAGTCTTCTACTCCTTAAACTCCGACGCACTTTTGCCTTTCATTCTATCTTCCATTGATATGTTCATGTTGACTGCTCTTCTGAACTTGCCAACCCCTCCCGCGGCCCCGCTACACATGACTTTCTACTCTAGCTCATCCCTATGCTCTCTAAATCCCTTATAAAAGAGTTAACCAGCATCTTCATTATTTCATCACTTTTGTTGGTAAGGTCTGGAACAGCCTTCCTTTGTCTGTATATTCTCCTGCCTCGTTCAAATGGGGGAGTTTCAAGTCAACTCCATCACAAGTTGATCCTCTCTTTTGACCACTCACTTTTATTTACTTATATAGGAGCAGCACTTAGTGAGTTTTTTTTATTACTGTGAAGGAAACGAAACTGCAGGGGCCCAAGGCTGTTCCGGGCTAACAGTTTTCCTCCTGAGGCAGGTGTTTTGCTCCCCCCCCTTTCACAGTGTAGTCAGGAGAAGCGATACGCAAGATGTTAACTCCGTCTTTAATATGCACTTCAGCTCGCACAGCCCACGGGAGACAGGTAGGACGGCCGGTGTGGTAAGGCCGCTCACACAGCCCACGGGAGACAGTTAGGAAGGCCGGTGTGGTAAGGCCGCTCACACAGCCCACGGGAGACAGGTAGGACGGCCGGTGTGGTAAGGCCGCTCACACAGCCCACGGGAGACATGAAGGACGGCCGGCGTGGTGAAGCCGCTCATACAGCCCACGGAAGACAGGTAGGCAGGCCGGCGTGGTAAGGCCAGCAAGGGCGGCCCGGGTATTCGGTCTCGGGGCCAACAGCGTCTTCCCCGGGTAGACCGCGGCGGTGCTACGGCTGAGTGATGGAGGGCAGTGCCGGGCCGGGCGTAACGCGGCAGCAGCCTCGTCAGGTGGAGGACTCGTTAGGTGGTGAAGGGGAGCCAGTGCCTAGCGAGCTGGCTCGACCGAGTCCTGGAGTCGTCTCCCGTCCTCAGCGCACCAACGTCCGAGGTTGCTTCGGCTGCTGACGTCAGGGCCCTCACTCGCGCCGGTGGAGCTCGGGCAGGGCGTTCGAGGCGTTCCGCTGCGGGTAGTGTGAAGCCTCGCTCGGGATGAGTGTAGGTCGAGTGAGGTGTTCCGGAGCTATGTTGGAGTCGAAGAGTTAATAGTTGTCTTCCCTTTACACATCTCCGCCGACAAGACTCGATACAGAGTATCGAGCTAGAAATCGGAAGACAAATATAGCCTAGCTCATATGAATGAATAATACCTAAACCAAACCGACACAAGAGAAACTATAGAACCAAACCAAGAGATTCAACAGTAAAAGAAACCCATTGATTTATGTAGCATCCCACAATAACTAACATCTGCTTAAGAAATCTGCTCCAATATTATCCTTCCCAGGAACGTGTACAACCCTGAATCGATACCCTTGAAGACAAAGTGCCCATCTAAGGAGACTGTCATTATTCCCCTTGAAGTGGGTCAAGTAGACGAGAGGTCTATGGTCAACTTCAAGCACAAACTCCTTGCCCCGCATAGTAGTCAAAATGCTTAATCCCAAAGATAACTGCTAAGCATTCCTTTTCAATTGTAGCGTACCTGCGTTCTCTGTCTAGGAGCTTCCTGCTAGCGTAAGCTACTGGGTGCGGGTAATCCTGAACGTACTGCAACAACACAGCGCCCAAACCTTGATTTGATGCATCGGTCCGTAAAACGAAGGGACGTGACGGGTCAGGCAACTTGAGGACTGGCTGAGAGTGCAGTGCTGACTTGAGTTGTTCGAAACAGGTCCGCAGCTCATCTGACCATACCAGTGGTTCGGGGTTCTCTTTCCGCAGGAGGTCGGAGAGTCCACTGGTGTAGGAGGATGCCTGAGGTATGAAGACTCGGTAAAAGGAGATCATGCCTAGAAAGGAGCGAAGCAACTTTTAGTTGTAGGAGGTGTGACTGAAGATATGGCAGATACTTTACTTTCCTGAGGCCGTAGTGTGTTACCGTCCACAATGAAGCCTAGATATTGGATGGATGTAAACCCGAATCGGCATTTTGAAGGTCGGGCCGTCAGTCCATGTTGTCTGAGACGGAGGAGGACAGCGTGGAGGGCGTTCAGGTGTGTTTCCCAAGTTGAACCTGATATGAAGATGTTGTCGAAGTAGAAGGTGACTCCCTCCAGACCGGCGAGGACGATTCGCATGAGCCTAATGTAGGTTGCACATGCTGTGACGAGTCCAAAAGGGAGGCGACAGAACTCCATTAGTCCCAAGTGTGTAGGGAAGGCCGTCAATGCCATGGCTCGGTCCGTCAGAGGTACCTGGTAATAGGCTTTAGTTAAGTCTAGTTCAGAGAAGTACTTACTACTGTAAAACTTGTGAAGGTCCTCCGTGATGGTGTTGATTGGCTTCGCGCCAAATATAGTCATGGAATTCAATACCCTGTAGTCCACGGCAAGGCGGTAGCTGCCAGAAGTCTTCTTTACCATAACGACCGGGGAACAATGAGGTGACCTTGAGGGTTTGATGATTCCCTGACTAAGAAGTTGTTCCACTTCCTGTTGGAAGAAAGGCCTGATATGTAAAGGAATGGGATAGAGTTTAGGCTTGATTCGCTCGGAGGAGCAAAGGTTGACGTCGTGCTCGATAGTGGAGGTACAGCCCGGAATTTCTGATAAGACATCGCTAAATTTGTCCGTGAGGTAGAGGAGATCGTTCTGCTGATCAGGAGTGAGTTGTTCTCCTACTGCAGGCAGGGGATCAGAGACGTCGCGGTCTGCACGGCCATCTAGGGTTATCGGAAAGTCCTCGGCCGGGTCAAGACAGTCACCCTGGGACGGAGAGAAGGCTATTTCAGATATCTTGTCCGTCACTAGGGATGGAAGGCTCATCTAGGATAGTAGCTTGGTTTATGTGGGCGCGTCTGTGATACAGCTTAAAGAGGTTAGCGTGATATAACTTTTCTTTACCCTTCTCATCGATCAGATAATTCACCCTGTTTTTACGCTCTAGAACCTTGTAGGGGCCACTCCAAGCCATTAATAGCTTACTGGAAGTGTCAGGGAGAAGGACGAGAACTTCATCACCAGGCTTGAACTGACGATCTTGCGAGTTCAAATCGAAGTAGGTCTTGTATCGGGTGGCACTAATGGTGGAATTTCGGGCAGCGATCTTGGAACAGTCGGCCAGCTTGTCCTTCAAATCGATGACATACTGGAAGCAAGACCTTTCATCCTCTGATAGCTTAGGGTCGTCCGATAGAGCGCGTAGTACTGAAACTGGCCGCCTTACAGCCCTTGAATACAAAAGTTCAAAGGCAGAGAATCCTGTTCTGTCACTAGGCATCTCCCGCAAAGCAAACAATACGGCCGGTAGATAGCGATGCCACTCTCGAGGCTTGTCAGAGCACAGCTTCCGGAGGGAGGACTTCAGGGTAGAGTGGAAACGTTCTATTCTTCCATTCCCACTCGGATGGTAAGGGGTAGTGAAGAGCGGCTTCACTCCAAAAAGTCTGTGCAGTTCGGCCATCATCTGAGACGTGAACTGTGTGCCCCGATCAGACAGGATCTCACGGGGAATACCCACTCTGGAAAATATGGTCAACAAGGCTTCGGCGGTAGAGATGGAAGTGATGTCCTTAAGGGGAACAGCCTCGGGGAAACCGGTAGAAAAATCAATCAAGGTAAGGATGTAACTGTGTCCTTCTGTTGTGGGAGGAGACAATGGGCCAACAATATCAACTGCTACTCTAGCAAACGGTTCAGTAATTATGGGAAGTTATTTAAGAGGGACCGGCCTAAGGCGTCCCTTAACAGACACACGCTGGCACTTGTCACAAGACCTACAGAAGGTTCGTATATCAGACCACATACCTGGCCAGTAAAAGTGCTCTCCAATCTTCATGCCAGTCTTCCGATGGGAGAGATGTCCTGCCAGGGGACTCTCATGGGCGACGGTCAGCACTGACCGTCGGCACTCCGCAGGGACTACTAGATACTTCTTCCCCAGCTGGTTACTGTGATGTGAAGACCGACAAACCCTGTAGAGCAGTTCGTCCGAGAACTCGTAGCCGAAGGTGGAGTCGGTGCGAGTGACTACTTCTCCCGTAGTGGCCTGGTTACGATGTGACGCTAGAGTAGGGCACGAACTCTGCAATTTAGAGAAGTCCTGAGGAGTAATAACCAGGGGCTCCAGATGAGGGAGTACAAGGGGGTGAATCTTGCAGCGGCGGCGGCCCCAGGTCTGGACAGCGAATACTTTTCCAGGAACCTGGTCGGAAGGAACCGGAAAGGGTGTAGGTTCGTCACATGCCTTTGTCACGTCTGGGTCGTCAGGTGCACGTACTCCCTCAATGTTACCTACCAGCACTGTGCAAAACTTAAGTGGGGCCCGGATGGCATCAACCCAACCGTCAAAATAGGGCACCGGGTAGCATCTTACCACAGGGAAGTAGTCGGCACCCAAGTAGTCGCTGCAGCGAACCTTTTTACCGTTGGAAATATCCGCGTCGGCAATGCCTCCTCGGATACTAGGACACTTGAACAACCCGTATCGCGAACAATGGTGGATACCCTCGAGCCGTTGATGGTGCCTGAGTTGTAATACTGACGAGACGGTGATCCGGAACGGCAGAAGCCAATTTTGGGAGACTCCTTGGTTGGTTCTGGCTTGGACCTCTGTTTAAAAAGATAAGGATTCTGAGGGCAGTTAGGTCTAATGTGGCCGCTCTGACCGCAGTTATGGCAACGAACCACCGAGGCAGTCTTTCGTGGCGTAGGTGGTGAATCCTTTAGCGAGGCGGCTTTGGTGAGGGATGGTCGTTTGCCGCGTTCCGACGCAGGGTTGCGTGGGTAAGAGTGGTGTGCTGAAGCCCAAACATCGGCTCGTTTTACTGCCTCCTCTAAGGTCTGAACGTTGTTTTCTTTCAGGAACAACCGTAGTTCTGTGGAAACAGAGGCTAGAAATTGATCGAGGATCATGAAGGACTTCAGCGAAGCAAAAGAGTGGTCTATCTCGCTCGCGCTGAGCCAGTGGTCGAAAAGGCGAGTCAAATGGGTGGAGAATTGCTGGAACGTGTCACCAAATTTGATCTTGGCTGAGCGGAAGGCGGTGCGGTAGTGATCACTCGTCCTATGGGAGTGCTTCAGAATGGCTTCTTTTAGCTGACTGTAGTCGCCTGTGACCTCTTCCGACAAGGTGGTATAGAATTCAGCCAGCTTACCTGTGAGTAGGCTTCCGAAGTGGACTGCATAACCGCTCTTAGCAATGTTGAGGAGGGTAGCAACTCGCTCAAACCGGGTAAAATAAGAGGCAATGTCCTCACCTTCGCGATAAGATGGTAACTTGGGACGAGCAGCGAGGTCGACACTAGGGACGCCTAAGGCCGCCGAACCGCCAGCAACTTGGAGCTTCAGCCGCTCGAGGGCGAGAGCATGTTCTCTCCCGTTCACGTTCACGGTCCTCGCGTTCCCGTTCACGTTCACGTTCCTCGCGTTCCCGTTCCTCCTTTTCTGTTTCGTCTCTCCAACTCGCGTTCGTCCCGAGGGCGTGCCTGCTCATCGGACACAAAGGATTTCAACTCGTCGCCGTCGTACCCAAGCTCGCGACCGAGCTTAACTAGTTCCTGGATGAAGACATGCCGAATAGGAAACAAAATAGAAAGATACACAGATCAAATACAAAATCCGAACACTGAATCTAACAAAACCCCAAACGATGAAGAGACCAAACCACAGGTCAAATACAAAATCCCAACTCTGAATCTAACAAAAACCCCAAAACGATGAAGAAACCAGACCCAAAGCAAATAGACGACAAAAAAAACGCGGAAGACTTAACTTCCAATTGACACTAAAGAGGCGCACACGGCCTGACGCCCGCAAGTGGCACGAGTGGGGTGAAAGTTAACACTGTGCACAAACGCACATGAAAATAACCATAACCGTATCCCCGTGTGAAACACCACGAACACAGCACGTATCCGGGAACGGGAGACACTATATCAGAGGAGATGAACTCGCACCTGACTTCCGTGAGATCCGGACCAGTCTCTTAAGACGCACCTGGCCTGGGCGGTGGAATGGACCTCAACACAATCCAATCGCCAAACACTCACTTTCGCCCTGAACAGCAAGTGCCGGTAGGTTAATCCTGACCGTCGGTGGTGACTGGCTGGTAGCGATGGTCTCCTGACCAGCGATGAGGGGAGGGGGAATCCTGGCGAGGTCGCCACTTGTGAAGGAAACGAAACTGCAGGGGCCCAAGGCTGTTCCGGGCTAACAGTTTTCCTCCTGAGGCAGGTGTTTTGCTCCCCCCCCTTTCACAGTGTAGTCAGGAGAAGCGATACGCAAGATGTTAACTCCGTCTTTAATATGCACTTCAGCTCGCACAGCCCACGGGAGACAGGTAGGACGGCCGGTGTGGTAAGGCCGCTCACACAGCCCACGGGAGACAGGTAGGACGGCCGGCGTGGTGAGGCCGCTCATACAGCCCACGGAAGACAGGTAGGCAGGCCGGCGTGGTAAGGCCAGCAAGGGCGGCCCGGGTATTCGGTCTCGGGGCCAACAGCGTCTTGCCCGAGTAGACTGCGGCGGTACTACGGCTGAGTGATGGAGGGCAGTGCCGGGCCAGGCGTAACGCGGCAGCAGCCTCGTCAGGTGGAGGACTCGTTAGGTGGTGAAGGGGAGCCAGTGCCTAGCGAGCTGGCTCGACCGAGTCCTGGAGTCGTCTCCCGTCCTCAGCGCACCAACGTCCGAGGTTGCTTCGGCTGCTGACGTCAGGGCCCTCACTCGCGCCGGTGGAGCTCGGGCAGGGCGTTCGAGGCGTTCCGCTGCGGGTAGTGTGAAGCCTCGCTCGGGATGAGTGTAGGTCGAGTGAGGTGTTCCGGAGCTATGTTGGAGTCGAAGAGTTAATAGTTGTCTTCCCTTTACAATTACTCTGAGCTACTTTCTTTACTATAATAAAAAAAGCACTGTCCTGCATTAATTTACATGCACGTGAACCAGGCTGAAAGTGCGATGGGAAGAAGATTTTACTCCTTGCATCGGTCAAGGGTGAGTTGTTCATGTCTTCCTCGCGATGGACTGTAAATTTACGGGCTGCATAATCTGAGTCCATCCCTGTTAATGTTTCAACTGACGCCCTTGTTCTTGAAGCCATTGTGGAAGTGGATGAATTTTTGTCTATCGTGTTAGTTGAAGCAGCCAGTGAAAGTGGGAATGGAAAAGGAGAAGTAACTCTCAGATGAATATTAAACGACGGTTACGTTTGTCATCCTCTGACGTTTCGGTCTCAGAAATGACGTAAATACCCGGTACTTTAACTAATTTCTTACAAGCTCGACGTATGGTTGTAACTTCGGGTCAGGCTTCTCTGCCATTAAAAGATTTCATAATAAAATGTACCTTTTGGGGTATTTAAATATAACTAGCAATTAACATAATTGTATATTTATTATTAATTTTTATATTTTTACGTGTTAGCATATGGCGCCGGTAGGCTTTCTTCAGGGACCTGGTAGTCGGCCCCAGCCCGTCATGGCGCAGGCAAGTGTTTATAGTGGCGCCATCTATTTTTGGCTCATGCTGTCCCCCGGAGCTCATTCTTGGTTCACTTGGACGGTTTCCTCTAGAGTCCGGGTTGATGGATGGTCTTCCGGTTGTGTTGGAAAATTTAATGTTGTTATTTTTTTATATAGAATCTTGGCAACTGTGTTGAAAATGTTCCAGGTAGTATTGTGAACATAGAAAAATATGTTGCCAGTTTTTTCATTTGGTCCCACATGACTTTCTACTACAGAAACTAAAGTCACTAAAATCGAGCAGTTCGATCAAGATTGGAAAATAGCGCCTACATACATATAGGTTTAGATATGTTTCTGCATGACATTTTTGTAGTTTTTGGGGTATTGTGGCACTATAAAGGTAGGTATATAGTGAATAAATTGTGATTTAATGTTATTCCTGTTTGGAAATGTTGAATTAATCTTCAAATATTTGTTTCTATGCTGGTGATAGCACGATCCTCAAGGGATGACATCAACTTAGAGGAAGTGATTGGCACCCACGAATTTGTGTACATAAACAGGTTACTGATGCAACCAGATGGAGCAATCCACCCGACCACTGACAAGAGCATGGTAATCCACCTGCTGGAGAACCTTCTGGAGCCAGATGACAATACAACCCCAGGAACCAATGCTCAGGGCACCAACGATGAAAACGAGGGTTTTCTGTCTTGTAGTTGATGGCATGGCTGTATTGCATGAGTTGATGGCTGTCAAGAACGTCAAAAACTGCAAGGATTTAGGCACATCATATGTCAAGTTGATTGACTCAAAAGCTCGAGGTTATGGCCAAGTGAGGATCATCTTTGATAATTACACCATAGTATCTTCACTCAAGGAGGGCACACGGGAGAGCCGCAGAGGCAAGTCCAAGGGAATCAATTCCTACATTGTAGAAGATGCAACTTGTATCAAAGACAAAGGTACATTTCTTGCAAGCAATGAGACAAAAGATTCACTCACTTGCCTGGCACAACAACTCATCAACTGGAGCTACCAAGAACCCTAACCGTGACACGCAGCAGCATTATGACAAACTCTGAATGTCATGTATCTACAGGTGTAAGCACCCACAGAAAAGCTGACACTCTGATGATATTACACGCTGTAGAAGTAGCAGGAACAGGATTTGAAGTCACATATACTCACATGACAATGATGTTCTTCTCTTGTCTCTTCGTAGGGTGCCAATGCTTGTACGCGACCAGCAATGATCATGGGCACCGAGAACGCCGTCGCATCATCCAGCTGAAACCCATCTATGACAAGCTTGGTTCCGACAAAGCATCAGCTTTGATCAAATGGCATGCGCTGACTGGATGGGATACAACCTGGGCATATACAAGGCAAAGGAAAAAAGGATGCTTCAAAGCTTTCCTTAATGCCAGTTCAACCGTACTTGCTGCACTGAATGGGCTTGGAGAGAGCCGAACCATCAGATAGTGTGGTCGAAGGGTGTGAAGAATTCTTATGCTCACTCTTCTGTCTAAAGCAACTCCATATCCCCAAGGCAAAGAATCTCAGGTGGTACCTCTTCAAAGGCTGAGATCTGACCAAGGAGTAACATGTTACCACCTACACATGGAGCTTGGCTCGAAGCACATCCGACGCGCACATATTCAAGCAAGTGTTTGGTCACAAGACCTGGTCTTAAATCCAGTCATGCAAATCCTCTCATGCTCGGATGGCAAATACAACATGACAAACTGATGCCACTGCTATCAAAGGAAGCACCAGCTCCAGAAGCAGTTCTTCAACTCATTCGATGCAACTGCGGATCCACTAACATCGATTCAGCCAACAAGTGTTCGCGCAGATGCTCTTGCAGACAAAATAATCTTGTGTGCACTGAATTGTGCAACTGTACAGGAGATGACACATGCCAGAACACTAATCCTATCACAGATGGCCAGGATATTGAAGAGGACTGACGTCGTGGACATTTGTGGCTGTAACTTGAAACGGATCATTAACATTGTGTTATTCTTTAAATTACTTGTTAAGTTGCTAGAAGCAGAATCTTTTGGTGAACATTTATACCATAAGTACAAAATAGTCACACACTATTAGTCTTTATCACATATTTTCCAAAACTGGATAATTATGGCCATTTAAAATTGTTACACACTGTAAATAATTTGAAAATATGTTATTTTTGCGGAATTTTTACGATATTATTTGTTGATGCTGAAAATCAGTCTGGGACCACACAGAAAAACTGGCAACATAATTTTCCCTGTTTGATGATGTATTTAGATGATAATAAAACTTGTTGCCAAGATTCTATATGAAAATATGGCTTTTATACACAAGCCGATATGTTGGTAGTCTTAGGCCGCTTGGCGGTGATTGAAACATCCCAGGTGGTAGCGGCGGATTCGAACCCGCGTCGTCCAAAATGCGGCGAATACGGGACCGGCACGCTAACAACTCAGCCACCGGTGTTTGACTATTAATTACAATAGCGCATCTAACATCACCAAAATGTAAGGTACAAACTTGGCGCAGGGACAGTTTTTGGGGGTCATTGAAGGTAACGGGCTAAAGAGTGGCCTATCCGGATATTTTGTTTTTATTTATTAATGATCCACGAGACATCATAGAGTTAAATCAAAGTATGTGCTTATCTTTGTATTCGTTCATACACACACTGGTAATATTTCTGTGGGGTCTGATTAACTTATTAGAGTGAAATTCTATTGTGAAAAAGTCGCAAATTCGTGTCACTGGCAAAAATGAAACTAGTAATTTAAGTTTTGCCACCATGAAATATACACAAATAGATAAATATGAAAGCTCACGAAGTCACAATAAGTGACATCACCTGCTTTGTGCAGTAAAAATATGCTATTTAAGGTATCTGATACCCTCAAAAAGGCGTGCGCGCTGCCTCGGCCACGGGGCTACAGTCTCAACATTGCCAGATTGTCGTCCTCAGACGATTATATTTCTCGACTTCCTACCCCCAAACTGTCTTCTGGGCTCCAATAACGAAACTAATTTATAGTTATCGTTAAGAGTTAGATTCTGATGTTTCTTGGCAATAGTTAGGCGTCAGAAACCGGTAAATACAATGCTCTGAGTACGACAATCTGGCAACGGCGGCTATACGTATTTTCATATTATTGTTCTGTTGTTTATTTAATGTTGTGTTCAAGAAAAAGAATACTCATAATTTTAGTTAGTTTTTAGTTATTAGGATTCTTTACGAAATACAATTATAGCGCTACCTCCTCTACCTTAGGAAACGTCCTGAATTCTGGATCGGCTATGGTAATGTTAGGTACGCCTATTCACTGTAACTTTAAACTTGAGTTCTGTCACCTGGTCTCAGATACATAAAAGGAGAAAGAGATAATGAGTGGCTGTTTTTAGAAATAAGAGTGTTATCATAAATATAGGAAGACAGGTATTTCTTTTTCTAAAGACTTGGAAAACCTTTAAACGACTGAGAAGAAAATTAATACGGCCCTCCTCAGGGCTGAATTCGCAAGAGTGCAAGTAATGCATTCGGATTTCTTGTGTTCAACATACGATGTAATCACTAAGATGAAGATTTGCCGATGTGAGATACACACATACTGAGTGACTGGAGTCCTGGAGGTAGTCGGTGCCCCATCCTTCGCAATGACGTCATGAGGCGGTGGTTGGAGCAGGAAGAAGGCTCCACGATGACGTCACAGCAGCAAGTAGGGCTCGCTATGACGTCATGAGGCGGTGGTTGGAGCAGGAAGAAGGCTCCACGATGACGTCACAGCAGCAAGTAGGGCTCGCTATGACGTCATAGGGCGGTGGTGGGAGCAGGAAGAAGGCTCCACGATGACGTCACAGCAGCAAGTAGGGCTCGCTATGACGTCATAGGGCGGTGGTGGGAGCAGGAAGAAGGCTCCACGATGACGTCACAGCAGCAAGTAGGGCTCGCTATGACGTCATGAGGCGGTGGTTGGAGCAGGAAGAAGGCTCCACGATGACGTCACAGCAGCAAGTAGGGCTCGCTATGACGTCATAGGGCGGTGGTTGGAGCAGGAAGAAGGCTCCACGATGACGTCACAGCAGCAAGTAGGGCTCGCTATGACGTCATGAGGCGGTGGTGGGAGCAGGAAGAAGGCTCCACGATGACGTCACAGCAGCAAGTAGGGCTCGCTATGACGTCATAGGGCGGTGGTCAAAGGCTGCGACTTAAAGCAGTGAGCAAAGATGCAGAGGAAAGGCGGCTTGAAAGAATGAAATGAAAGGCGTACGCTTCTCACTTTGCAATACCCTTGTGTCTGCGGTGTTAAGAGTAATCCTCCATCTGAAAATGAGTACAGCTGGTTTTGATAGTGACCATCGGATATATTTTAGAAGACAACTACGGCTGTATTTTAGGAGTGACGGGATAAGGGTGTGACTGGTAAAAGGGTGGTAACTCAACTCACTCTGAGAAAATTGAGAGCTATTGATACGGGGACGTGGCAGGCAGGAGCAGGAGTCACCAGAGCGACAAAAGAAAGTTCTTTTTAACTACCAATTAATTGCTTGATGACTAGCTTTAATTTTGTTCTTATAGCTTCAGATTTCTTTTTACTTCTCCATCTTGCTGCGTTATTATAGTTTCACACGTAGTAGGGTAGGCGGTGGCTGAACGGATAGCAAGATGGCCCAGCGTTCAGGAGGACGCGAGTTCAATCCCCGACCGGTGCCACGAAGCTGGGATTTTTCAGCCGCCGCCGAGTGGCTTAAAACTACCCACATGCTGTCCAGAAGACCACCTATCAACCCGGACTCTAGATTCTAGGATTAAAGATGAGCTCGGGGAGGGCAGCATGAGCCAATGCAAGATGGCACCACTATAAACATTCGCCTGCGCCAGAATGGGCTGGGCCGACCATCAGGACCCACCGGGAAGAAGCCTTGGACCGACCATCAGGATCCACCGGGATGAAGCCTACCGGCTCAATAGGCCGAGACGTAAAAAAAAAAAAAAAACAACCCACAGAGGTAATCACTTCAGTGGATGTTTATAGCGCACCTGTGAACACCATTTCAGGCTAACGTTCAGGAACTTTTTTTAAGTTGAGGCACTTCATTTGGCTAGTGTTCACACACAAATTCAGAACACCATGTAATGTGTTTTTAACTCAAGGGAGGCAGTTCAAGGGCAAAAGACAAAACAATAACAACAACAACAACAAAAAGCCCGCTAGAAAAAAATAAAAAGAGCGGAAGAGAGGTCAATTTCCGATAGAGAGTTAACTTGATACTCTCCTCTTAACCCTAGAAAGGTATTCCCTAAAATTTTAACGTTCCGGGTATACGTGTGCCAATTGGAATCACTGTAGGAAAAAATAAAAATAAAATATAAAGACATGTTTTATTGATTATAAATGAAATTGTGGTACAAAAAAAAGTTTTCCGGAGTAATGCTGGCTATGTTTTATACTAACAAAATAAAAAAATCTGACTTTTAGATCATTGAAAAAAAAAAAATCCCCCTCAAAAAAATAATATTTTGAGATTTTGTTTTCATTAAAAAAAAAATAAGATAAAAAAAATGTGCCCACACTAAACTAGAATGATGTTAGATGCCCCAGTCTTCCTCTCAACCCTGGGCTGCACAGCAATCATGGTGCCTGGAATGAACAGAAATGGGTGATATCCATTTGGCCTCACTGTAGGAAAAAATAAAAATAAAATATAAAAACACGTTTTATTGATTTTAAATGGTACTCTGGTACAAAAATAAGTTATCCTAGCTATGTTTTATAATAGCAAAATAAATAAAAAATCTGACTTTAACTTACCACTTATTCTTAGAGGGGGAGGGGGGACATCTCCACACACACTCACTGAGGAGTCCCCAGCATCAGTGATTGATTCCAGTGTGATGTCTGTTGACTGAGGCATCACACTGGAGTTCAGTATCTTACATATGTCATCATCAGGAATGATCGCGTTCGTTTTGTGGCCATGACTCAAACCCGTAAAAAAAAAGTACGTAGATAATATATAAAACTAGGTTTAGTATATGGGTCATGTTTACCGATCAACAATTTTTACTCACTGCAACACTCGGAAAATTCGCGCCAATTGATCTAACATAAGAGAACATATGACTACTTTCCTTCACACTTTTTTTTTTCCTAAAAACGATTCGGGTATACCTGTGCCAATTGGATACACAACTACTTATCATACTCAGAAACAAATGCGGAGCACTGACGCACACCCTTCCCCTACGAGAGCAAGTGGAATACAGAGGATATAAACATCAAATGTAGCAAAATACCCATTGCTGTGTGAACAATGCGCGCGAAAATTAGAAACACGCAAGTGTGTGATTCCAAATGGCACAGGAATACCCTTCTAGGGTTAAAAGAATTCAAGTCATAAGCAAGAGGAAATATAAAAGGAGGAAGAGTCTTCCAGAATGAAAATGCTGGATAACTTCTGCATACGTGATTTGGATAAAAAAGGGATGAGTAAGAGTAGAAAGTCGTGTGCATCGGGGCCACGGCAGGGGAGGAGGCATGCAGTTATGGTCTATCGACTTAACTTGAGCCTTTAGGTGCGGGTCCCTTGAGCCGCGCTATCTCCTCAGAGGAGCTCGCTACCCCCCCACTCCAGACACACCTTTCTCTCTCTCTCTCTCTCTCTCTCTCTCTCTCTCTCTCTCTCTCTGTGCAGG
>NC_066524.1:8141050-8269500 GCF_024679095.1 Eriocheir sinensis | reverse complement strand
GCAAGTAGTTCAGGATGAGATAGATAAGCTTAAGAAGAACAAGTCGCCAGGTCCTGACGGGATATTTCCGAGGGTATTAAAGGAGCTAGGTGATATAATCAGTGACCCACTAACCGACATCTTTAAGATGTCGGTAAATACTAACTATGTGCCGAGCCTATGGAAAGTAGCTAATGTGACGCCGATTTTTAAAAAGGGGACAGGTCAGTTGCTTCAAACTATCGCCCAATTAGCTTAACATCGGTTATAGGGAAGATGCTGGAGTCCATAATAGCCAGGAACATTCAGGAGCATTTAGAGAAACATAGCAATTCACGACTCGCAGCATGGGTTCACAAAAGGTAGGTCATGCCTCACCAATCTCTTGTCCTTCTACAATAAAGTATTTGAGGCGGTTGACAGAGATGAAAATTATGATGTAATCTATCTTGATTTTAGTAAAGCGTTTGACAAAGGTCCTCACCAACGACTGTTGCTTAAATTGCAGGCTCACGGAGTAGAGGTAAAGTTTTGAACTGGGTCAAGGCGTGGCTTAGCAATAGGAAGCAAAGTGCAAATCAATGGTAAAAGATCTGACTGGGGATGTGTTACAGTGGGGTCCCACAAGGTTCGGTATTAGGTCCACTTTTGTTTATTATTTATATCAATGACTTAGACACAGGAATTAGTAGTGATGTTAGTAAATTTGCAGATGATACCAAGATCGGTAGAGTAATTGAGTCGGATCAGGACGCTAGTATTCTCCAAGGTGAACTCAACAGATTATATGACTGGGCGGATAAATGGCAGATGGAGTTCAATGTAGGAAGTGCAGTATTCTGAGTGTAGGTAGGAACAACCCCTCACATAACTATTGCTTAAATGACACTCTCATAAGTAGGTCTGGGTGCGAGAGGATTTAGGGGTCTTAGTGAGCTCTGATCTCCGTCCAAGGGCACAATGCATTCAAGCTAGAAATCGAGCTAATAGGGTACTGGGATTTATTTCAAGGAGCGTAAGCAACAGAAGCCCCAAGTCTTCCTCAAACTATATTTAGCATTAGTTAGACCTCATCTTGACTATGCGGTTCAGTTCTGGTCACCCTACTATAGAATGGATATCAAAATGTTAGAATCGGTGCAGAGGAGGATGACTAAGATGATTCAGGGGTTGAGAAACTTGCCATACGAGGAAAGACTCAAACAGTTAAACTTGCATTCTCTAGAAAGGCGAAGGGTGCGTGGAGACATGATCGAGGTTTATAAATGGATGAAGGGCTTTAATAAGGGAGACATTCATAAGGTTTTGTTGGTAAGAGAACCGGGTAGGACACGAAGTAACGGGTTTAAACTGGATAAATTCAGATTCAACAGGGACATAGGCAAAAATTGGTTTACTAATAGGGTGGTGGATGAGTGGAATAGGCTTAGCAGTCATGTGGTGAGTGCCAATACGATTGTCACATTCAAAAATAGACTAGATAAATTCATGGACAGCGATATTAGGTGGGGTTAGATACACGGGAGCTTAGGGTCAAAGGAGCTGCCTCGTACAGGCCTACCGGCCTCTTGCAGACTCCTGCGTTCTTATGTTCTTATGTTCTTATGTCTCTTATGTCTAATCGGTCGGAGGTCAGCGTCAACGATGAGTATGTCATGGTCACTAAGTCCTGGAACAACCTGAGTGTTTGTTATTATAACAGCTCCGGGTTCGACCCCTGGGCCATCACAAGTTGAAAAAAAAAAAAAAAAAAAGGGAGGAAGAGGAAACATAGTGACGCTAAGATTCCTCAACCTCAGAGAGTGTACAGCTGGGTTCGATTCCCTGCTGTTCCCTCTCTGTAAGCTGCCACCAGGAGGTTGTAATATGGCACAACCCCCAAAGCCTGTAAGTGAGGAACGGCAGTTCTATGAACCAGGTGGGGGGGGAACTAATCTAACGGTTTAGTCCCCAGACTCCCCCTGCCCTGGCAACACTTGACTTTAACAACTGTCCCACCTGGCAGATAGTGTCCGTCGTTCCCCAGCTTACTATGGGTTGTTCCTTGAGGTAGATGGTATCCTCAGTCCCAAGTTTGGTAGTGTGGGGTCGTGGTTACCTTCGGAGGTCGTGGTGGGGGAGATTGCGAGACTGCACCGTAGGCTAGGAAGGCTGTATGCATTAACACAGGACATTGACAGAATACAATTTATTGGTTTAATCCTCACTCCCGATGGAAGGGTAGCCTGTTTTGGTTAATACAAAATGGTAAATCTTTCTTCTAATTCCTAATATTCTTATCAATAAATGTTACACACGAGAGATGACCATATGTAGGTAGATATCACAGGGCTACCGCCCGATTTACTAGACAATCCGATTTCACTTCCCGCATCGGCGTGCATACACAAATAAAAACACTCATAACAAAAACAGGAAGAAAAGAGTAAGTATGAGAGAAAGATCAGACTGTTACAGCTATAGGGGGGGTGAGGTCACTGTTTGTCCCTCGTCCACCAAGCGGATGCCCCTTACCCGGTGTACACATTTTCCTTGGCTTGGTGGAGGCCTGAGAGCTACACTATGTTGTTGTGCCGTGCCTAAAGGGGGGTTTCGGAGCCGTTTCTACTCCCATTACCAGCCTGCTGGTCGCGAGGGCGGCAGGGACTGGACTGACTCGCCCTTACCTTGGCTCAATTCAGGCACTCATGACTGAGGGCATGACCCTTGTCCATCATTGGCGTCTAGGTCCATTCCCGACTCTCAATGGGGGCGGCTTCAAGATGGCGGGCCACTCGCCTTGCCTAACCCGGGACAGCTGTCTCGCGCCCTCACCTGTGCCGTGCGGAAAGGTTAAGTCCAGAATGAATCACTGATGAACGCCGGCTAGGGCTATCTCTCACTCCCAGGCACTCAGGACTCTAGCGAGCGGTGAGCTTATCTGTGCCGTGCGGAAAGGTTAAGTCCAGAATGAATCTGGCCAGGCAGAGCGGTTGACTCGCTACCTCTCCTGGTGACGTGGCCACCTCAAGGTTCCAACACTTTTCCTTCTCGCCTTTCAGCTTGGTACATTAATCTATCCTTCCTCTGCCTTTCTGAGGTTGTCTTTTTGTATGTTAATTCTAAACTTAATTTTCCCTTAATTTATAAGTCCTAACGTATAAATATATATAAAAAATAGGAATTCGGCTGGATTTATATCAGGGGAGCCAACCCAAGCTAGCTTTCTCGCTCTCTTCCCTGATCTACTTATGACATATTAACCTCTGCGGGTATTGTTTCGGCTGAGGAGAAACTGGATCCGGTAAATAACCATGGCCATGTACAAGGGATTATTCCCAATTTTCCCAGTTGGCTTTTAACTGGCTTCTGCGGTGTTGGTATGCCGGCAGGTACGTTACATTATGTTAAGAATGTTGTTGGTGAGAAAAAGGTCAAGTGTGCGCTGTGGTCAAAGGGCCACCGTGGCCAGCGGGGCGTTACAGTATGTGTTCGTGTTGGCTGGAGTACTGTTTGTGACTGAAAATGTATTTATGATGTCAATGAATGTGTCGTGTAGTTGGCGTCTGTTTGTGTGGGGAATAATGGGGTTGGAGGCATCAGCATCGGGAGGGTCAAGTGGGGAAATTGCAGTCCAGTCAGGGAGGTTGAAATCACCCGTGATCCAGATGTGTTTGTCTGCCTGTATGCGTGAGAGAGAAATTTGAAGGTTGTGTAAATAGTCTGTATTAGTAGAAGGCGGTCTGTAAAAAGCAGCTATAAGAAGAGATTTACAGTTGAAGGTTTGTAACTGGACCCAGGTGATTTCGCAGTCTGTGTCAAGGTCAGGCCTATGCTTAACACAAAGACCCGGCTTGGTGGCGATGATAACACCGCCACCTTTGCCGAGGTCTGTCGGGCGGTCTTTACGGAATACTGTCATGCTAAAGGGGGGAGGGAAAATCTCACTACTGTCAACGTCTGGGGTCAACCAAGTCTCTGTCCCTACTATTATGTCAGGATTGTGTATAGTAATTAAGTGGTGCAATTGGGCTATTTTATTTTTTATGCTACGAAAGTTTATTGTAAGTAAACGGAGGGAAGTGTGGTTATGATGTGGTGGTAGAGGAAGTGAAGGGAGAGGTGAGGAAGATGAAGATACAGAAGAAACGGGAGGGGGTGAAGAAGTAGAGGAGGGAGGTGAAACAGGAGGTGATGAACAAGGGGAAGAAAAGGAAATAGGGACTAGGGAAAGTGAAAGAGTAGGATCGGGGGAGGGTGATAGGGCAGACCTGGGTGTGTTAGTAACTGTGGTGAGAGGTGAGTGATGGGTCAAGTCTGGCGTACGGAGGGAACGCACCTGTCTGTGGGTGTTTATGGGACTAGGTGTGAAGAATGGAGCCGGGTTATGAGAGGTGAGAGGTGTTGAGTGTTTGGGGTTCAAGAGGAGAAGGTGTTGTGTGCCAGGGTTGTATGTGTTGTGATGATATAGCGTGTCGAAGGAATTTAAAAGTGGAGTAGGATCAGCTGAGATGAATGAAGATGATAAATTAGGTACACCGCATCTAATGTAGATCCACGAGACGCTATTGTCAACTAATCCAGCATAAATCGGCGTGAAGGATCCGATACAGCTGACGTGGTACCAGCCAGCATGCTCGGATCTATCACGACACGAATCACACTGGATGGCCCTCTGCCCCCACCTCACCGCCTTGCTACAAAGTTGGCAAGGATACTTAGGGCAATAAGGGCCAGGGTTGACCATAGCGCCCGTGTCTCCACATAGAAGCAGTAATGGCCATTATCAATTAAAATGTTATAATAAAATGAAATAAAAAGTAAAAAACTAGATTAAAAGTATTAAAAGTCTAAAACCAAATTAAAACAGTATGTACGTAAATAAAAAGTGTTATGTGTGTGTATTCACTTAGCTTATGATGATATGGGTGAGGGAGGGAGGAAGGAGAAGGAGGGCGGCACGTCCACACCCGGCGAGAGCCAACAGCCAACTCTATCAGGTTATGGTCTGAAAGATCATATTCTTCCTTTTTTTCATCTATCTTCATTTTATGGAACCTATTATACACCTTGCCTGTCACCAATACATAGTCTATTACACTCTGCTGTCCATCTCGGCTTCATGTCACTTCTTCCTCACACCTCTCGTCATCATTTAACATAATCAATCCATATTTTTCCATCCACTGTAAAATCACTTCCCCATTCCTGTTTACTTTTGTGTTCCCTTGAACCCCACATGTCCATTAAAGTCGCCCATTATCATCAGAGGCTCTGAGTTTTCCTCTATTATTTTTTTTCTATTTCTTGTGTTATTTCCTTGTCTCTCTCTACATCACCAACACTTAAGTAGACTAGCACTAATCTAACCTCCCATTTTCCTATTTTTCCTATTGTGTGTAAACATCCTTACATTTTGTTTCTATTTTACATAATGTTGTTCCTTTTGCTTTTCTGTAAATAATCATTAGTCCTCCTCCCTTTCTGTCCTTTTTCTCTCTCATATTGTCTAAGGCTTCAAAATTATCACCAAAATTAACCTCCCTACTTTTTTTCCGGGTTTCCGTTAAACAAGCTATACTATTACCCTTAACTAATTCCTCCACTTCCTTCCCCTTAGTTTCAGTTAATCCCTGCACATTCAATACTTTTACTGCTGCAAATACTTCGTCCTTCCCTTTTCTTTCCCCTCTTTCCCCATCTCATTCCCTACCTTGATGCTCTGCCACCCTCACAACCCTGCCTTTTTTATTATCCATTTGCCTCCCTCGCTCCTTTTATCTTGTACTCTTCCCTTAGCACTGCATCTTTCTCTCTCTCTCTCTTTCTTTGTTTTATCTACACCAATCCTGATATTTTTTTATCTCTTCCTCTCGTACATAGCTCAGCTCTTTACCTCTCTTAATCACTACCCACTTTGCGTACACATCACTCAGACAAGCAACTAGTGGCCGCTCTCTCCCTCTCTCTCTCACTCCCAGCCTGTACACCTTTTCTACCTGAGCTCCTTCTACCCCAAGCTTGTCCCTGAACACATACTCACACAGCTCTTTGTCCTCCATCTCCCTTTCTCTTGCATCATCCTTACTGCTTTCCCTTACATTAAACATGATCACATTCTTCTTTCTCTTCTCTCTTTCCTCCCTACCTTCCAGGTTCTCAAACACTCTCTCAGTCACTCTCCTCACCATCTCCTCTTTCGCCCTCACTTTCTCTTCAAAACTCTCAAAGTTCTCTTTCAATTTATCATTCATCTTCTTCCACTTGTTCAGTTCTGCCTTAAGCTTCTCCTCTTCCATCTTGTTCTCCCTCTGCTTCCACTTCTCTTCTCTCTTCCATCTTCTTAACCATCAGATCATTCTTCTCCTTCAGGCCATGCAGCTCTTTCTTCAGCTCCTTGTTTTCTTTCATGATCTGGTCAGCCCGTGACGTCAAAGAGTGGTATAGGTCTGGGTCTTGGATGTGGGTGAGCTTCTTCATTCAACGGAGCTCCCCGTTGTCTTGATTTTGTCTTTTGGGAGCGTGTGAAACCTTGTGGTCCCTCCTCTGACCTTGACAGACTTGCAGCCACGCACCACAACAATTGGGCATATTTTTTCAATTATTTGTTCAAAATCGAAAATAGAGAAGTTCCCCATGTATGTCCTGCAAGTCTGAGACTGATAGCTCTGCAACCTCTCCTCCCTCTGACGTCACACACACCCGCACTCAGAAGTGTAAATTTAGAGCCAGCGTTTTATTTTTTTTGGGGAGGGGCGCAATTTTACCTGTCCGAAGGATGTCTATACCTAGGGCACAGCGACGTCCTTGCGCTGCTGTGAGAAACCGTCTTGGATCGTACGACGTAGCGATGTATAGGTGGCATCCCTGGTGCCTTCTGACTGCAGCTCGCTTCAAGAGGTGACTCTGTCCTGACAAGCTTCGAGGAGGGCTGCAATGGCGGTGGTGGAGACTACCTGATCAACGTCGTGGCGGTCTGGTAGGGCAGCTGGGTTGTAAGGCACGTGAGGGGGGAAGCGGGACATGGCGTCGGGGCCTCTGTGCCATTTTCCGCTTGCATGATGGATGGTGAAGTGGTAGCGTAGTGTGCGTTCCTTAAGACGAAAGATTCGAGGATTGGAGATGCTGTCCAGGGTTCTGTCACTGAGGATGGCCAAGAGTGGGCGGTGATCGACGGTAACGATGAGTGTAGGGCAGCCAAGGACGAACATCCGGCATCGGTAGAATGCGTCAGCCACAGCCAGTACTTCACCTTCGATGGGGGCGTAGCGAGACTCTGAAGGGGTGGTGAAGCGGGAACCGGCGAATACCAGCTTCCATCCTTCGCGACAGCACGTGGGGGCGGAGGCCAGGGGACAGGAGCAGTACTGCTGAAGAAAGAGGAAACCAAGGTCTCTCTTGCTCCAATCGGTGGCAAGGCAGGTAGGGCGGCCGACGTCAAAGGAGCGTACGCCTTCCTCGATCATGGCCAGGATGTGGTGTTTGAAGGAAGTGAATGCGGTTGCGAGGCTCTCGTCCCAATAGAACGGTCTGGAGGACTGCACCAGTTCCCGAAAAGGAGCCATCACAGGTTTGATGCAATACTCCCAGGCTACTTGCTCCACCAATCCGAACCAAGACCGGACTCCTGTGATGTCCTGCGGGGCAGGATAGTCTTGTATGGCGCGGAACATATCTGCACATGGTTTGATGGAAGTGGCGATGAGTGTGACGCCTGCGAAATCAAATGTAAGTGGTGCTGTTTTTCGCGCACGTCCTGTATATATGACTTAATAGGTACAACATTCACCTTCTGTTACTTTGTCCATGCGGTCTCTGTATATGACATCCATAACCTCTCTAAAATATCATGATTTTTTAAGCCGTTGCTGGTGACCACTAGGAGTATTTAAATATAATTATAATTAAAATAGTACTCATACCCATCCGTAAAACCGATAAATGCCTCCAGACGTATATAGGCAACAGCACAGCACCTACCTAACACACTCACAACTATTTTGTGACGTCATTATTAGGCACGGCGCTCACCTTCAATGAGTCATAAAAAAACATGTACAGAAAGGTTTTATGATAAACCACTCGTATGCGATAATTTTGCATTGCCCAGAAAAGAAAATTTGAAATTAAATTTACTGGCGGTATCTTATGCCTAGGCGCTGCACCCCATTGGCATAAACGTCATGCGTTTGGTTCTTTCATTGACTACGGGTTACTACCATTGTTTGGTAGAAATGAGGCAATGGGCTCACGAAAAACAGGATAAGGTCACGCATACACAGACTTATTACAGTTTTAGATGTCCACAACCCTTGCACTGAATGACAGGTCCCTGGCAGCTTGTGGAAGTAAAGGAACAACCTACACACACACACACACACACACACACACACATCGTGAGACGTAGAGTAGCGGCGTGCAGCGGAGGCTAAAGGGAAAAGGTCACCGCAATTTTTTTACGTCGTTGCCTGTTGCGCCGGTAGGCATCTTCCTGGTGGGGCCTGATGGTCGGCCCAAGGCTTCTTCCAGGTGGGGCCTGATGGTCGGCCCAGCCAATGGAGCAATGGAGTTTTCTCGTTTACTATCACTAACGGTTACACGGAATTACAATGCAAAACACTCACGGGTAAGGCACAGAACAGCCCTAGGATAGTCACGAAAGAGGCACACAGAACAGGCAAGCCAGCATTTCGCATCAACTTCTAAGTGTGTCCGTCTCCTCTTGGCCCCCCGAGACTGTCCCTGCCGCAAGGTGTGTGTGTGTGTGGGGGGGGGGGGAGATTGCTCCCTCTTGCACGAGGGAGCACGGGCCTTTGCCAAAGGCGGCCCGTAGCAGGGAGCCGACAGACCGACTCTATCGGCGATCGAAATCTAGCCGACCAAGTCGGTCTGTCGACGAGGACTGGCGTGTCTCTGCCGCAAGGTGGTTCGGTTCGGTAGGGATTTACCCCCTAAAAAGGGGGAACGGGCCTTTGTCCATGGACGGCCCGTCGCAGGGGGGAACCCGCCGCTGGCGTGCGGCGGGTGTGGGGAAGCCTCCGCCGCCGCCACAGCCACGGGTAGAAGCCGGCGAGCAGCGACGGAGGCACGGGCCCTCCGAGCAGGCGCTCAGGAGCAGCCCGTAGCTGAGCCGAGCGAGCAACTCAGCAGTCTATAGGTGGCCCAGAGGCCGGGAGAGTTGCTCGCTCGACGAGTGCTGGCGGTCCACTTCCGCAAGGTGGGCTCTCGCGCTCCTTTTATTCCTGCGTTGGACAAATATTGCACCACCTTAGACAATACCGACGCTACCGTTCTCAGCCAAAAAAAACATTCACACACATTCGTAACTCAAAGCAGTCGACTCGACTGTCAGAAACAGACACAGCTAAACTAACACACTTAAGATTAAACAAAATTACAATTATGTTTCCTCCTCCAGGAGGTAGCGCTCCTGTGCGGCAGGACCTGCAGTATCTTTGGGTCCAGCTACCCCTCAGTAGCAGACTTTTCGCCCCCCCTTCATCTGCTTCACCTGGCGCACCGTCGCTCCGATATACCGTATGTTCCGATATACCGTCCATACACGCACCGCCCTTGGCAGTCCACACTGTATCCTGGCATCCGCCCCAGGTCAAGACATACTCTCCGCCGCGGCGACCATTGCGCAGTCGTCCTCCGGAAGAAAGGGCAACACTTATCCGGCCACCCTCAACAGTTTCCGTCCGAGGTCGACATCAGGTGCCCCTGCCGAGGCAACTGCATCCGGCAGCCCAAAACCCCTCTCTTCTCCAATGTTCAGTGTCGAGCGGCATTGTCTTCTATTAACAGACTACCCTCAATTTTTGCATCCCTGGATGGCTGCGGTACAAATGCATCCTACATCGAGTGGGGTTCGGCAGGTTGTCGGCAGCAGCCGCTAGCGTGCGGCTCCTCCGCCCAACCCACTCGCGCTTCCTGCCAGCACCACTTATATGGGCTAGCTACAGTCCTTGGCACACGATTCGAAGGCGTTGGAGCTGAACACGTACTACGCCCTCTCTGACTCCGGCTGCGCCAATGTCCCTTCTCCCAATAGCCCTGACAGGTGATGCCAATCCCTTCAAGTCTCACCTTCCTCCTCCTTGCCCACCCATAGCTCTAGGAAGGCCTCTAACTCCAAGGCCTGGCCAGCACCGCCTTCAGGTCAATGGGACTGTGGCATTTTTCCCTTTACGAATGCTATACACTGCAAGGCCACAAGAAAGGGGCCCCTTTCTTTTGGTCTTGGGCTATTGATACACCAATTTTCATTTAATTAAACGATGCCGTTATAGTAATTGTAATATAACATAGTAATCGCATATAAAGTATAATATTTGAGTAACGTTATGAAATAATTTTCCCCCACACGAGAGAGAGAGACCACATTTTTCTGCACCCAGTGACGTCCACGGCTACTAAATCATTAGCGTCGGTTAACTTTACGTTCTTTTGACCTTGGTCACCTCTCCATCCAGGCGCCTCTCCGTCACTTGCACCTCGTCCCCTACGCAGTGTACTTCGTCCTTGTGGACCTCCTAGCACAGCTCTCTTCTGGCACCGCCACACACTTCCTTGGCAGGCTGCTGAGTCCCCATCCTCACGGCTGTGGCGTGCCTGTGGTTCCTTCTTGCTTCCAGTTCAGTGTTGCCACTTTACTCTCACTCATGATCCACGTAAAAGTGACTTTTTGTCCACGAAATATCCACAAAAAATATTCAATATTCCACAAACATATTTCCCTACTATATACTGCTGAAACCATACGTTTTTATAGTTGTATTACATTTAGTGACATATAATCACAAACAAAAACCTGATTGATTTTTGTATGCCACCTTCACTATTCTGCATTCAGTTCAAGTGATACAATTTTTGCATTGTCATCATCACTTTCAGCATCTCCCTTTGCATTGAGATCCTTTACCATATCTTCAGATGGCTTGAAAGTGACGCACGACATCCCTTGAAGAGATAATCCATATCTGATTTGAAGTATTGCTTCTACTAATCGTACACTGAAGCGACTCCTTAGCTTATTGTTTACCACATCCATGTGAGAAAATATACGCTCTACAGGGACATTAGACAAAGGTAATGTAAACAATGCCAATGCTAAAGATGAAATGTTGGGGTATTTTGGTTACCCTGCAGATTTTTTTTTTTTTTCTCTCTAACCTCAGCCCCAAAACAAACACTGTTTTCCATATATGACTTGGGCCACTGATCTAAATTCACAACATTCCATTCATTTTCTAAATTGTCCATGTCTGTGAAGGTTGATTGATATTGACAGGCAACTGGCACAATGGAGTCTTTGTGTTGAGAAGTGGCAATGGCAGGGTGTACTTTTTTTAAGCATTAGCGGAGTTTCAACATTGCCAGGCAACTGCATCTGTACTTGATTCAGTAGTTCTAACAGGTATTTGTGACGAAAATCTTTCACATACATTATTTGGTTGACATTTAGAGGACAGGGATTAGCATAGACATTGAATTCATATCCAAAATGACTTTCAGTGGCAAGAGATGACTTACATAATTAAGCTTAGGGGATTATTTGGGGGGCATTTTGACAGAAATCCTGGTTCAACTACCACTTGCATCAAATTACAATACATGTCAATACCATTTTCTTTTAAGCTTCGTGATGGTTACATTCTTTCCTTGAAAGTTTGTTCACTCTCACAACTTCCTTGGAGGTTTTACGAACAAACAAAAGGTACAGTTTATTCTGGGGATGATTTTATGCTTGGCTCAGTTGCTTTGCTATATGGCAGCTTTCATTGGTAGCAGATACATCATTGTTGGAGCTTCAATGCATCCCACTGATCAAGAATAGCAATTACTGCCTCCAAGCGTGATAACCAGCGTATGCTAGCTAACCCTGGAACTTTTTTGGGGTAAAAAGAACTAGAGTCCAGTTCTCATTGTCACAACAGCGCGTGCGGGGCCAACCCACACAAAGACTAATCATACCAAGTCTGTTCAGGCGCAGGAGAGGAGTGACAGAGGTGACGTCATACTGCCTTGGTGGGTCCGAGGCATGGAAGTAGAATTGGTGGAGTCGACACAGCCCGCTAATCCCATTCATTGAGGTGAAGCTGCCGAAATGTCGTTTTTAGGGCCGCAAGATAAGGGATACCCGGATGAGAGCTCACGCCCTCTACCTTAGTTGTTTACTCCAGACGACGTCTCATTCATTATGATGGTGGTGTTTTTGAGTACTGTACATTTACTGATGCGGTAGATACATTTCATAAATTCCTGACCTGATAACAACTGGCAGCCTGGCCGAGCCCATTAAGGGGCAACTTGACCTGACATCACCTGACACCTGGCAGGTGTCTACAACCATGACAGTTTGGCGGATTCACTTTTTAGGGCTGATGTCGACTCCACAAATTCTACCTTCATGGTCCGAGGACAGAAAACGGAGTAACTGATGGGTGTCTTGTACTTTTTTTTCTCCACTGTATATTACCTTTTCAGTCATTCTACTATTTCTTTATTAACTCCAAGTATACCATTCTTATTTAACTGTGAAAAACAATTCCACATATGAGTTTATAATCGGATGCGCAGCCACATACAGCACATTTATTAGGCATCATGGTCCACGTCAACTCTGTGCACGCTACCCCGTCTCGTTGCAGATTGACTCGGTTCCACGCAACGGCCCCCCGCCTCTGAAGGCAACGTGACGTCATGCGTGAGCCCGACGAGATTTTCGCTAGAAGTGACCATACTTGTTATAATTAGATTTTGAACCCACCCGCCTAGACTCCGCCCACATAAACACGTGAACCTCTCTCTCTCTCTCTCTCTCTCTCTCTCTCTCTCTCTCTCACACACACACACACTTCATTACTTCGACCCTATTCGGCTTTCCGTATTTCCCACCCATTCACTGTTGGGAGTTAGTGATTAGTGATAACACACACTCACACACACATCGTCTCCCACGTTAACATATTGTATATAAAAAAATGTAGTTGTGGGAATAGTAAAAGCACGGAGATAGGGATATAGAGTTGAAGCAAAAGTGTGTGTGTGTGTGTGTGTGTGTGTGTGAGAGAGAGAGAGAGAGAGAGAGAGAGAGAGAGAGAGAGAGAGAGAGAGATTTTTTTTCAGGACAGGACTATCAATAGCTTCTGTATTACTTATAGTTATAATTATTTATTTTTGTTTATATATTGTACCGTGCTGGACACACACACACACACACACATCGTCTCCCACGCTAATAGATTATTGAAAAATATATATAGTTGTGGGATTAGTAAAAACACGGGGATAGGTTATAAGGTTGAAGTAAAAATGTTTGTGTGTGTGTGTGTGTGTGTGTGTGTGTGTGTGTGTGTGTGCGACCAGTGCGGTACAATATATAAACAAAAATAAATAAGTATAACTGTATGAGTAATACAGAAGCTATTAATAGCCTAGGTCTGAAAAACTTTCTCTCTCTCTCTCTCTCTCTCTCTCTCTCTCTCTCTCTCTCTCTCTCTCACACACATGATGAATTCATGTCAAAAGACGGGGCAAAACGAGCTTGACTCAATCCTGTGAAAATACAATTAGCTAGGAACAATTAAATAAGAACACTCTCACACACATTTTTCTTCAACCTTTCTTTTTCTCTTTTCTCCGTAATCTTTTAGCGTGGGAGACGATGTGTGTGTGTGTGTGTGTGTGTGTGTGTGTGTGTGTGTGTGTGTGTGAGACCAATGCGGTATAATATATAAATAAAAATAAATAAGTATTATTGTAATACAAAAGCTATTGATAGCCTAATACTGAAAAAAAATCTCTCTCTCTCTCTCTCTCTCTCTCTCTCTCTCTCTCTCTCTCTCTCTCATACACACACATACACACAACTTTCTGGGTCTCAAAGAGCATTATATTATATATTTTATTCTTCAAAATACATTCCTACGGGAACCTGACTGCTGTGTGATGTGGGTATACTACTCGCTGATTGGCCGATGAAAAGCTTTTGTTGGCGTTTGCCTTTTGGACCAACGCATCTCTGAGCATGTTTGGTTCAGGTTGCATTTGTATGATCCAGTTTGACTTGTCGGTGTCACTACTGAAAACGTCTTATGTTCTTGAGCACAGCTGTCCACTGGCGTGCCTGGTCCTTCATTTTACCAGCTGATCGTTCATTTTACGCAGTGGGACGTATACGGGCCTGCTGAGTCTGCACTTCGAACAGTCCAATACCTGTTCGAACATATCTGGCCTTTATGGTTTTCTTCAAACTTTCAATGTTTGCCTATGGTTTAGGCTTTAGTATTTATCATTTTCCCTGTTATTATTTTTGTATGTATGGTGTGTTTTTTTCCTTTTTTTTTTTATACATAGCACAAGTAGTACCAGGTGCCGAAGTTGTAATGTAGTAACAGAAATGTACTACGTAATTACAGTATGATGATGAAAATATTGCATAGGCTTTAGTATTGATCATTTCCGCATTGTTTTTTATGCATGTTATTACATTTGTTATACGTAGTAGACTAGTAGTAGCAGCACAAGTTGTACCAGGGCCCGTACTTATAAAGAATATGTTTCCCTTATGTGAGGCATAAATCAAGAAAATGGCGGACACCGAGACGTAAGGGAAACATAACCCTTAGGTTTCAACTAAGCGGAACCTAAACTGACTCGCCAGTAGGGGTGGGCAGGTACCGGTACCAGTACCGGTACTAACGGTACCAGCTAAACGGTACGGTACCGGTACCAGATTGCTCGGTACCGGTACCAGTTGCTCGGATTTATTTATTGGATTTATTGATAATTCTTCATGTCCGATTTTTTTTTTAGGTTGCTAATAAATATTGTTATTGTTATTAGACTATGATCGAGTACATCCATAATAACTATACATGCTATTTTTTATCGAAAAAATAAATATTCACTTCATTCAGAGAGAGAGATCACCACTTAGTAAGTGGATATCTCAGTGATATGGGTAGTGGGTACTCGATCATAGTCTAATAACAATAACAATATATATTAGCGTTTTCTAAAGACTCGTGGGACTCACTAACTTTTAACCCAAGACTTCGTTTTCTTTTTACTTGCCACTGTTAAATTCGTATGACTCGTTAACTTTTAGAGAGAGAGAGAGAGAGAGAGAGAGAGAGATCATATTTATCAATAAAGCATTAACGAAAAAGTTTGAATCACTTGGCGAGATTTTATGGATAGAAAGAATTTTATGATTAATTATATAAGATGATTAAATATTTGAGGTTTAGCTTGAGAGAGAGAGAGAGAGAGAGATCAAGACTTAGTGAGTGGATATATCGGTGATATGGGTAGTGGGTACTCGATCATAGTCTAATAACAATAACAATATTTATTAGCAACCTAAAAAAGAAAAAGAATCGGACATGAAAAATTATCCAGTAACTCCAATAAATAAATAAAATAATGGAAAAGGGAGCTGTGATGGAAACGGAAAGCAGGACAAAATGGTGGGAACTTGGGGAGACGGTCAGCGGGGCAGTGACTCAGCGTCTACACACAGGGCTCATATCACATGGAGGCGGGTGAGCACCGAGCGTCACTAAGATCCTAACGGCAATGCGCAGTGCCGAGTGATCATTAAGCTTCCCGGAACCCAAGTGATCATGATGCTTCGCGGTACCAGTACCGATATCAGTTATCGATACCAGTACCGGCGAGTGATCATTAAGCTTCCCGGAACCCAAGTGATCATGATGCTTCGCGGTACCAGTACCGATACCAGTTATCGATACCAGGTACCGGTACCTGGTACCGATAACTGGTATCGGTACTGGTACCGCGAAGCATCATGATCGCACAATGATCACTCGCTTTCATCACTCGATATTTTATTGTTACTGGATAATTCTTCATGTCGATTCTTTTCTTTTATATAAATAATTATTTGACTATAATTATACATGCTATTTTTTTCGAAAAATAAATATTCACTTCATTCAGAGAGAGAGAGAGAGAGATTTACATAGATTTACATAGAAAATTAGACCACACAGACCCCATGGTACAGACTACACTAGGTGGTCTGTCCTTAAACCTAAGTGATTTTACATTAATCAGAAGGCTCCTAAACGTTGCATTTCTACTCTAGTTGATATTAAGTTGAAGGAAGAGAGAGTTTTCTTTACAGGAAATTTGTTTGGGAATTTCATCAGAAGTCATTAAGAAAAAAAAACTCCTTTGGGTACCGGTACCGGTACTAACGGTACTTGAGTTTTCGGTACCGGTACTACCGGTACTCAAATTAACGGAACTTGCCCATCCCTACTCGCCAGCTACGCGCGGGATGGAGGTAACATTGCATTCTTTAGGTCGACCTAAGCGAAGTATAACAGTCAAGATGGCGGAGGTAGTGGGTGCGCGTCTGCGGCAGCTGAGGATTTTTCGGGCACGAAGAGACGTCCTTGATGTACCAATATATATATATATATATATATATATATATATATATATATATATATATATATATATATATATATATATATATATATATATATATATATATATTACACGAGTGCAAGGCTAAGTCAGTTGAATTCCCTTGATTGAAAAGAAAAGGCAATACATTACAAATGTTATTTCCATCAAGCACTTAATAAGCATTGAAATTAACAGGACTGTCACTATTTGCTTGTTAACCATTCCTTGCACTTCATGAATACCATTTTATTTCAAGAAAAATCTTACCTGTTCCAATCCTGTCCTTATGGAAGGCCCTTATTTTAGTTTTTGCATCTTGCATCACTGTCTGCCAGCGTCTCTGGCACTGCTTCGTGCACCTACTAAAGCCTGGGTGGAGTGCCGCTAGGCGAGTGACAATGCTGCCCCACGCCTTCGCCTTCGCCTCAACAGAGCAGCCATTTTCCGAAAAATTTCCTTTGAGGATGGCTGATTTTTCCCTATATAGCTGTACGAGGGAGAGAGTTTCAGCGTACGTCCAGTTGGCATTGCGGTGACGTGTCTGCCGAGGAGGCTGTAGCTGGGGCGACGGCTGTTCCTGCTGCTGCTGCTGCTGTTGTGGCTGGGGTGAGGCTGTGGTCCCTCCTGCTGCTGCTGCTGGTGTAGCTGCTGCTGCTGTTGCTGCTGACCTCGCTGGCTGCTGAGGGGCTCTAAAGGTCGTGGGTGGCTGTTGGCGTCCATGGCTGACTGCTAGCTTGAAGCTCGCGGGAATGTTTGTTTACATGTTTGGGGGGCTACGTCTTTAATTTTATCATTATTCCATGTGATGTTGGTCTATGCATCGCCGACAATACCCAAAAATACTTTATTTAATTTTATATATATTTCCAATACGTCAATATGCTGTTAACATCAAAATTATACCAAATTCCAACATTTTATTTTGAGTTGGCATCCCTTTCATATGTGCAGCTCAGGGTTTGGCAACGATGTACTAATACTTGCTTATGTCGAGCTGGTTATGTTGAGGGGGTGAAACGTAAGGGGGGGGGTTATGTCTCGTCATTGTTAATACTCGGAAATGTCTCAGTTTACGTCTCACATAAATTTCTTTATAAGTTCGGGCCCAGGTACCGAAGTTGTACTGTAGTAAGAGAAATGCACTACGTAATTGCACCATGATAATGGTGAAAATATACATTTTTGTGTTTAATGTGTGTTTTATGTATATTTCATTCTTAGCAGTGTGCACTTCACTGAAAAATGTTTCACAGCTTAGTATATTATTTGAAGGATAATGACTGTGAACGAGGTCGGGCTACATGACTACTGGTACCTGCAGGCTATACCTAACTCAACTTCCTGCACGAGTCTGCCCAGCAAGATAACCGTGAGCACCTCCTTCTCCATCAGCAACTCGTGGGTATGTTGAAATTCACCTGTCTCTAGGAGTGAGTGCACTGACTCACTTGAATTTATCTAGTTATAGTACATATAATTTGAGATAATATTGTGGTGATGTCTCTCCATAATCAAAACATATCCTTTTTTTGTCTTTTAATGTCGAAGGTGTTATTTGCGCAGAGAACCCTCGCTTCCAGTTCATTATAAACATGATTACTTTTGAATACCTCTTCATGCCTTCACGTTCTATTTGCCTAGTGTGTATCACCAACACCAGAAACTCGTTCAGTATGCTTTCTATAGACAAGTTAATACTTTTTCACAACGCACAACATACACCCAACACACACCAATTCCTAGAAGTTTTTCACAATGCATAATGTCTAACACACACTGAGCCTTGGAACCGCCTTCTTTTTAACGTGTTAGCTTGTAGCACCGGTAGGCTTTCTTGAGGGGCCTGGTGGTCGGCCCGAACCCGCCTTGGTACAGGCAAATGTTTATAGTGGCGCTACCTTTTCTTGGCTCATGCTGCCCCCCGGAGCTCATTCTTCAATGACCTGGACGCTTCTTCTAGAGTCCGGGTTGATGGGTGGTCTTCAAACAGCATGAGGGTAGTCTTGTTAGTGGTAGCGAGTGTTCTGAGTGCTAATTGGTTCACGGAATGAGAAACTCATATCCGCCAGGGTTACTTTATTGACAAAAACATACACAAGTCATTGGGACAAGCACAGCATATAGAAAAGGTGTTTGTGTGTGTATGCGTGTGTGTGAATGTTGTTTGGCGTGAATAACATTTACGTGTTGGTGTGTGTGTGGAACAATGTGTAGAAGTGGACAACAGGAGGACATGGACGGACAGTCAAAGATAAACGAGTAGCAATAGATAAACAATTGAGATGCAATACGAGACATTAAAACATTCACTTACTGAGTCTGTGCTGCAGTGCCCATTTTTTTAGTGTCACCGAGGAGGAGGAGCACGCGGTTTGAGCGGTGACTGCTACAGTCTTAGGCCACTCGCGGGTGACTGAAAAATCGCAGGTGGTAGCGGCGGATTCGAACCCGCGGCGTCCAGAACGTGGTGAATGCGGGGCCAACACACTAGGCACTCGGCCACCGCCTCCCCATCCCATTCCTTTCTAGGGAACACCATCTTTATTTTACTAAACCTCACCCTGTCTTAACGAAATACAGGTTTCTACAGGCTATTAACAAGTCCTACAAATTTGCACTACTCAGTAATCTAGACCAGCTAGTTCAACATCTTACCCTGTCCGTTTTGGAGACACGCCCAACATTCTAGGCCTTTTTCTAAACTCTAACCCTTCTGCTTGCTTTGATGAACTCATCTTCGTTGGGCTCCCCCGATCACAACCTTATTTCTGTATTCTGTCCTATTGCTATTGTACAACCTCTGGGCCCACGGAAGTGGCGGTGCTTCTTGGATTTTGCTTGAGCTCAATAAGACGACCAGAGGATGTAATCTTCCGGTTTCTCGTGAAATGATTACTGCTACCTGGGGAGAGAACCCTCTGTGCGTGCCCACATTACTGAGGTGATTGTTTCTGGAATGAAAGGACACATTCCATGTTGTTTCTCTACCCCTCGTGCTAAAAAGCCTCGGTTCAAAGATAAAAACAGCTCACAAAAGATGCCAGAGCCTTAGTACTCCTGATAATTATGATCTTTACATATCTGCCCAGAATCATGCCAACTCTATTATCCGACTTACAAAAAAAAATATGTCATCGACAGAAAGAGCCACAACCTTAATTTTTCTTATTCTTCCAGTGTATTATGGCACCTAGGCAAAATTATCTCTTAACAATTTGTTTCTAAATTTTTCATACTGCTCCTTAGTCATGATGGCAGCACAGCTGCCTCAATAGCGAACTCTTCGCTCAGACTTTCCCGAAAAAAAAATCCAGTCTGGACGATTCAGGGCGAATTCATCACATTCATACCCCCCTCTTTACTCCACTAAGCCTGTTATTAAAACACTTAAGATCGATGTTTTCTATGCCCTCTCTGAACTCAATCATCAGAAAGATTATGGACCCGATGGAGTGCCTCCTATTGTCCTTAAAATATGTACTTCCGTTTTGACACCCTGCCTGGTCAAACTCTTTCGTCCCAACCTTTCAACATCTACCTATCCTTTTTGCTGGAAGGTCGCCTACATACAGCCTGTGCCTCAGAAAGTTGACCGTTCCAATCCCTAAGACTACAGTCCTATAGCTTTTGAGAGAGTCTGGCTCAGGTCCTTGCGTTCTAAAATACCCTCTTCCGGATTCTATCGCTCTCTCAATACTTTAATCTCCAATTCCGTTCATGGCCAAACTATCTCTGTTTTGGCAGACTGTCACTGTTCTTTCCCGAAATTTATTAACAATGGTGTCACGGAAGGCTCTGTTTTACCTCCCACTCCTCTTCTGTTGAAAATTAATGATTTTTTTCCCCATAACGAACTGCCCCATCTACTCCTACCCTGATGATTCAACTCAACATTACTCGAAATTTTTTTGAGATATGACTCTCTAGATGCATTGCATGACTCTGGAGAGTGCTTAACCTCAGATCGTCCTATCATTTCTGAATGAACAAGAGGAACATGGTATTATTCAGTGCCTCAAAAATTCATTATCTACATCTGTCAAATTGACTCAATCTTTAAAACACCAATCCCTATTATTCGACTATTCACACAACTGTCCTCTTCTTATACGTACAGTAAACATTTTCGGTCTATCTTTAAATCAAAATCTTAAGTGAACACTTCACATCTCCTGTCTCGATAAATCAGCTTCCTCGAATTTGGGCGTTCTGGATCGTGTTCGCCAGTTGTTTTCCCAACCTTTTTATTCAAGCGACCCCAATCATGCACTTCTAGACATGACCGCGACCCCACTATTTTTTTTTTTACAGCACATAGAGGGCAACAAAAAGATGTAAAAAAAAAAAAAAAAAAAACGCTAACTGTTGCTTTCATATAGTGATACGTAAGAGTGGCCAAAAGAGAGGTCAATTTCGGATGGAGAAGTGTATTGATACACTCTTCTTGAAAAAGGTCAATTCATAGGCAGGAGGAAATACAGACGAAGGATAACTGTTCCAGAATTTACCGGTGAAAGGGATGAAGGAATGGAGATGCTGGTTAACTCTTGCATAAGGGGTTTGGACAGTATTGGTATGAGCATGAGTAGAAAGTCGTGTGCAGCGGGGCCGCGGGAGGGAGGGAGGCATGCAGTTAGCAAGTTCAGAAGAGCAGTTAGCATGAAAATATCGATAGAAGATAGAAAGAGATGCAACATGGCGGAGGAATTTAAGAGGAAGAAGGCTGTCAGTAAGAGGAGGAGAGCTGATGAGACGAAGAGCCTTAGACTTGTGTTATTATATATTACTAGTTGTTGGCTGTAAAAGAAAGGGACATGTATAATAAATATCCGTCTAAGAGAGGTACTGCAAGGTTGGAAAAGACAAAATTAACATCATAGAATTTTATTATAGCATCATAAATTTAAGGTTTAATATTAATAAAAAAAACACTTCTGAAATAATATTTTGTGCCATTCCACAAAGATAAACTTAAAAAAAAAAAGTCTTCTATGAAATGATAAATTTATTTTAATGGGAGCCTTGGGCCTGGATCATGCTGCTAAGTTTCTGTATTCGTGGTTCAGCCGTAGAAAGTGCTACCCTCAAATCAAGTTCAGGTTGCAGCCGATTTCGTTTTTTTTTTTTTTTTTTTTTATGGCAGTTGGAGCTGCAAACCATGATTCACACAAATATGTTGTAGCGAAAGGCAACAACACTTTCACAGCCTCACCTCCAAGGACTGGTTTCTCTTTTTATCACAGCAGTCCAGAACACGCCTAGTGATTGTCACTGAAAGTTGAGATGAAAAGTTTCGGCATGCTGCACCTCGATGCAGATTGTAGATTTCGGATGGAAGACACTTCTTCTGAGAGGTCCTCGACGTGGACATCGAAGGGTCTGCGCACCCATTTGTATTTCTCATGTAATTCTCCATCCGGAATATACCTGCCAAACTCCTCACTCAAGGTGCACAACAACAACACTTTGTACGTCCAGAAGTGAGGCGTCTTCTTCATCATCCAGAAAAAGATTCAAGAGTGGAAAGGACGCAGTTTTTCCTCGTTCAATCTTTCCTTTCCACAACCTGAGCTTTGCCTTGAAAGCCTTGAGCTTTTCTGACACAGAGAAACGAGTTTCATCTTTTCCTTGCATGGACATATTCAGCAAATTCAACTCTGAAAATATGTCTGTCAGATATGCCAGTTTAAGCAACCACTTTGGTTCTGTAAGCCTTGGTGCCAATGCATGTTTCTTCTTATTTAAGATTTCAACCTCTGTACGCATATCAAACACCCTCTGGGGCACTTTCCCTCGAGACAGCCACCTGACAGAAGAGTAGTATAGCAGGTGTTCATATTCCGACCCCATATCAGAGCACATCTGACCGAACAGCCTTGAATTCAGGGCTGATGATTTAATAAAATTCACTTTTTGAATCACATCTTCCATAACAGTGTTTAGCTCAAGTGACATTTTCCGAGATGCAAGTTTTTTCTGGTAGAGCAGACAATGAGTCACTATCACTGTGGGGTTGACTTATTTTATCCTAGCAGTTAAACCCTGACGTGCCCCTAGCATTGCAGGTGCTCCATCCGAGCACACACTGAAGCACTGATCCCATCTAAGGCCTTCTTCCTGGATGAAGCTGTCAACCAACTTGAACAGATCTTCACCTGTTGTTTTCGTCTCCAGTCGTTTACAGAACAGGAAGTTCTCTTCAAGGTCACTCTACCCTTGGTACCGCACATATAGACGGGTCAATTTATGAGAAACAGTCACCCAACCCACAACAAATTGCAACAAAAGGTTTCTCAGTTGTTTTCAATCCCACAGGATATACTGATCAACAGAAAGAAAGTCTACCAAAATCTGACATCCGGAAATGGGTTAAAACCGAGTCATTTTCAAGATGGCCGCCGCCGAGCATCGAAATCACGAAAGGAGCTATAACTTCTTCAATTATTGACATAGAAACACCATTGTTGGTTCCAGTCATTGGTTTTAAGGGGTCAGCTATCCACTGGTGTCAACGAAATTCAGATTTGATCAGTATTGAACCTGAAATCTGAAATTTTAGGCCTGAAATCAATGAATTGAAGAAGGTACCAGGCTGGCAGGGGACGATGCACATCCTTCATGCAGGAGAGACTCATCCTGGCACATCCTCCATTCTGTATTTGCCAATGATTGATATGTACTCAGGGGACAAGTCCTGCATTCTGTCCACTTTGGACTTCCTGTCCAACATAGCCACCAGACACAATGTCCCACCTGTGATCACGTTTGATCAACCGCTGTACTGGAAAGCTGCCGAGATAATCAGTGCTGCACCAGAGAACAGCCATTTGAAGGGGATCGTGCTTAGGCTGGGTACATTCCACACGTTCATGAATCTGCTTGGAGCAATAGGCACGTTGATGGCAGGTACAGGACTCAAAAACATTCTGGAACTGGTGTATGGTGAAAATGCTGTAGTTCATATGATGTCCGGAAAATCTGTTCAGAGGGCATTCCGTGGCCATCTGCTAGTGAGCAAGTGTCTACATGGAATGATTGTGGCATCTGTAGCAAACGAAAAGCCTGAGTTCATGCTTCAAGTAGAAGAGATTGAGAAACTGTATTCGTCCTTGCTAACGGGTGACATCTCTCTTGACAGTCTTGAAGAATCAGCTTCAGTTGTAAAGATCACTGATGAACTTGAAAAGAAGAAATCGGAACTTGTTGCAAACTCTAAAACGAGTAAGCTTTGGCTGGGTTATCAGAAGATGCTCCATACTGCTCAGGCAATGATCAAGGCAGATCGCACTGGGTCTTGGAAGGCTCACTTACAAGCTGTTGCTGATGCCTTGCCAATATTTGCAGCAGCTGGACATTACAACTACCTGAAGTCCGCTTATCTCTACGTACAAGAAATGAATGAACTGGAGAACAAACACCCAGAAGTATATGAAAAGTTTCAAAATGGTTTTCATGTGATCCGGCGAACAAACCAATTTTGGGCAGGCCTTAGCTGTGATCTAGTCATCGAACAAACGCTCATGAGATCACTAAAAGGCACCGGGGGCTTGACTCATGGCAGCAAGATGACAGAGGAACAGCGAGCATTGTGGACAATGTCTGCCCCCATAACATCTGAGGTCAACGTCGCCATGCAGGACTTCAATGATGTCACATACGCAACAAGCGAACAGCACATAGAAGCAACTGGTGCCAGAATTGAAAGAGACGCATCCGACCTTTCAAAGTTAAGCACAAAGTTGACTGCATTTTCTCCATTCTCCTCTGACCCTACATTAAGAAACATCATAAATGGTATCGTGGCAAACGAAGACGTCAACGTGCATGAGTATGAAGCTATTGGGAACAAAATTATCAAGAGAATGATTGGACAACCTGTGTTTTCCTTTTCCATCAAAAGGACAGAGAAAGCAAAGACCCTGGGAAGTTCTACAGCTCTCCAGGTTGCTCCTCACAGAACCATCGACCCCAGTGTGCTGTTCCAGCGGTTCCTTGTAGCATCCCAGACAGGAGATTTGTCACTTGAGGACGTGATGAGTTTTGAGCTCAGTCCATACCGCCATCCCTCTTTGAGGACAACAAGATTTTGAGGAAGGCTGACAAGCCTCAGCTCGCTCAAGCCATCAACGACCACTGTACCAAGACACGGGCAAGTGAAGGAGCACCTGACACCTCAACTTCAGCCCACCTCAAGACTGAAAGGTACGTGCTTGATGGTGGATCCTTTCTGCACAAGCTCAAGTGGAGGAAGGGAGATACATATGGCAAAATAGCCAAAGCATATGCAGACTTCACAACAAAACACTATGGAACAGCAACTGTTGTGTTTGATGGGTATGGTGCAGGTCCCTCGATAAAGGATAACACTCAACAGAGACGAAGACATGTCAACAGCTATCCAACTGTAAACCTAACCGGAGATACTAAATTTGATGGAAAGGGAGATGAATTCTTATCTGTCAGTAGTAACAAACAACAGCTGATCACCTTAATAGGTGATGAACTGAGGAAAGTGGGCTGTACAGTTATTCAAGCAGAGCGGGACGCTGATGTGGACATTGCCAAGACAGCCGTAAACAGCACAATCCTATATTCCACCACACTAATCGGAGAGGACACAGATTTGTTGGTGCTATTGCTCCATTACTGTATACCAGATGGAAAGCCGCTATATTTTAGATCAGACAACCAATCAAGAAGCAGTATGAAAGTATATGACATCAATCGGATGAAACATCTTCTTGGAAATAAGTTATGCCCAGCTCTTATTCCTGCACGCCTTCACAGGATGTGACTCAACTTCTCGTGTGTACGGCATTGGAAAGAAATCAGTGTTTCAGAAACTCGTGAAAGATGATCAAGTCCTCCAGTTGTGTGGAGATACATTCACTTCAAGAGGCGTGAGCCCTACTAAAATAAAGAAACTTGGCTGCAAAGCGATATATGTTACATTTGGTGGGGGAAAGCACAACTTATCTGGCAGCCACGCGTTACAAGATATTCCCAAAGAAGGTCGCTGCTGCTAAGTCTTTCGTTACACCTGAACGTCTTCCCCCAACGTATTCTGCCACCAAATTTCATTGTCTCCGAGTGTACTACCAGGTCATGGTTTGGACGGGGATGGAGGGTAACCTCGATCCTCTGGACTGGGGCTGGGGACTTGTGGACAATCGATTTGTACCTATCATGACTGACATGAATGCTGCACCAAACACTCTTCTGAAGGTGATACACTGCAATTGCACCACAGCTTGTGGCACACCTCGTTGCAGCTGCAGAAAAAATGGGCTTCCGTGTACGCCTGCATGTGGATCATGCCAGGTTTCGTGTTGTGACAATCCACTAAATCAAGTCTTTCAGGAACTAGAAGACAGTGATGAGGAATAAATATGTAACCTGAACTGTCATTATGCAATGCTCACAAGAAAATGTTTCATTGGCACCAGCTGTTCAGTCATTTTGGTTAAAATGGAAATTCTATTGATTTTTCTTCCTGAGTTTTTGTTCCCTTTTTAGCAGGTAAAATATTGGTTACATATGAATGTCATTTACACCAATGGCTTGCTGGTCCCTTAAAACCATGGAATATAACCGTTTCTATGACAATTTTTGAAGACGTTATAGCTGTTTTCGTGATTTCAAAGCTCGGTGGCGGCCATCTTTGAAATGACTCGGTTTTAACCCATTTCCGGGCGTCAGATTTTGGTAGACTTTTTTTCTGTTGATCAGTATATACAGTGGAACTGAAAACCACCGAGAAACCTTTTGTTGCAATTTGTTGTGGGTCAAGTGTTATATCGACCTGTCTAATATACCAAGAGCTGAGCATCGCCACTGACGTCGGTTGACTCATCCAACTGCAAGCTGAATTTTCCGTTCTCCTTGATGGCAGCCACTATCTGTTATTTAATGTCTCCCGACATCTCTTGAATCCGTCGGTTAATTGTGTTGTCTGACAGTGGAATAGTTTCAATATTTTTCACTGCAGCATCTCCGATAAAGGTAAGAACCATGTTTAGGGCTGCTGGCTTTACCAACTTTTCCCCAATTGTGTGTGGCTGCATACACTTGGCAATTCTTTTTGCAACGAGATAGGATGCAAGTGTTGCTTGTTGAACAGAATACACTCCTGTGTGCATAGGGTTGTCTCACCCCTGACGCTTCAGTTGTTCTTCTTTCCTCTTGAAATACTCACGACCTTTCCCCGCCAGAGTTGGGTGTTTTCCCTGGAGATGGCGTTTGAGCTTATTTTCTTTAAGCGACTCGTGGCTGAGCACTTCCCCACATATACAACACATTGAGGTTTTTCGACCCCATGATCGATGAGACACGTAAACCCAGTGCCAAGGAATTCTTCTTTGTACACCCGCTTTCTGGACATCACTGAAGCATCTGAAATGAAATTTTTAATTGTTGAATTATATAAATCAGACAAAAGATGTTATTTGGTACAGTCCGCCAAGAAGGGAGGGGGGGGGGGGGGCAAGGAAAGAGGAAGGGATGGGGGCCAAGGAAAAGAGTAGAGGAGGGGGATAAGGAGAGAGAAGGATGGTAGGGAGAAAAGGAAAGAGGGGGACGGAGCCAAGGAAAGATGACGGGTAGAAGTAAAGAGGAAGAGGGCAGGGGGCAAGGAAAGAGGGGAAGGGGCAAGGAACAAGGAGGGGGAGGTGTAGAGAGAAGGAGGGGAGGGGTCAAGGAAGAAGAAGCAAGGAGAAGAGGGAAATAAAAAAAAGGAAGGTTAAGAGTAAAGAGGAGGAGAGGAAGGGGAGGAGGGCAAGGAGAGATCGAAGAGGAGGGGAGAGGGGCAAGAAAGATCAGGAGCGGAGGGGAGGGGTAAAAAAGAAGCAGAAGGAGGAGGGGCGTGGAAAGGAGGACTTTTTTTTTTTATTTAGCTCATGGCACCGTTGGGCTTTCTGTATGTGGCCTGATGGTCCTAACCTGTTATGGCGTAGGCAAGTGTTAATAGTGGCGCTGTCTTGCTTGGTTCATGCTGTCCCCGGAGTTCATCTTTGATCCTCTTTATAGAGAGATACATCTAGAGTCCGAGTTGACAGGTGGTCTTTAGAACAGCATGTGGGTAGTATTATGGCTCTCGGCAGTAAATGAGAAATCACAGCTTGTGGTGGCGGGCAGGACGCGAACCCGAGTCCTCCTGGACGCCGCGTCGGCACTCTAACCACTCCTCCATCGCCTCCCCCGGTTGCTGATGAATTATGTCACAATTATCACAAGATACTTGATAGCTGTCCTAAAGGGTGAACGTGTTCTACTGGGCGAGTGCCACCTCAATGGTGGTGGGCGGAGTACCTAAGATCTGTTTATGTCTACTTTTGTACTCTCTCCAGTTAACGTTATTAAGTCTTGTTGATGGGCGAGGGCCAAGCAGTGGAGGGGTAGCGTAGTTTAGGGAGAATGATGGTAATGTTCCTAAGCATCCACTGCAGTGTTCCGAAGGACTTCATCTTTTTCAACATATAAAGTTTGTAGGATGATGGTGGTTGGGTTTGAAGGATAATGGCAGTGATGTGTTTTCCCAAATCAGCTTGCAATCTAAAGTGACACTATACAGTCTGGCGAACTTGACAACCTGCAGAGAATGGTTGCCAACAATTATAACTGCCGACAGGATGGCAACGGTGGTGTAGAAGGGCATTACCACTGTCTTGTCGGTGGTTATCCGGCGCCCAACGTTGCAGTCGGTTCAAGATGTCTTACAGAGGCGTGAAGTCAAGGACTATGTTGTCGATGGCGGCACCCATTGTTGAGTCATCCACATACTTTAAGTGGTGAGGATCGATCAGCAGTGCGTCATTGCTAAGGACAAGAAAGCAAATAGTCCCCATGCGAGTCATTTGTGACATTCCAGGGGTGCGTGTTTGGAAAGTGGAGGGGTCCTGATAACGCACTGTCTGGTGTCCCTCGCCCAGGAGGTCGGTGAGCCAGAATGACAGATGGAAGTGGAGGCCGATGAGTTAATGATGACAGTGTTGTGGTCAACCATATCGAAGACTTTCTGAAAATCAGTGAAACTAAGGACAGAGTACAATTTTGTGAATTCTTTGTTTATTTTACAGATTCAAGTTCAGGCAAATGACATGACGGTCTGTGATGGAGGTGTTTAGCGTGCCGGCCCCGCATTCGGCGCGTTGTCCATGATGCGGGGTCGAATCCGCCGCTAACCACCTGGGATTTTTCAGTCACCGCCGAGTGGCCTAAGACTACCCACATGCTGTCCTGACGACCACCCATCAACCCGGACTCTAGAAGAAGCTGTGCAAGTGAAATAAAAAATGAGCTTAGGGGGGCAGCATGAGCCAATAATAATGGCGCCACTATAAACAATTGCCTGCGCCATGACGGGCTCGGGTCGACCATCAGGCCCCTATGTAATAGCCTACCGGTGCTATAGGCCACATGTAAAAAAAAAATTCGAAACTTCTCGATAGTGGGAGGGACAGACGGGAAGGAGGTAAAGCAGGGAGGGAAGTGCGGTCAAGGGGATGGTAAGTGTAATGGGTAAGCCCAAAGTGTAGCAAAACGTTTGGGTTCAAGGGATCTCAGTTTTTGGGAAGCGGTGGCTGAGTGTTTAGCGTGCCGGCCCCGCATTCGGCGCGTTGTCCATGATGCGGGATGCGGGGTGTGTGTGTGTGTGTGTGTGTGTGTGTGTGTGTGTGTGTGTGTGTGTGTGTCCGTCCAATATAGCGTGCTCGTTGTAATTTAGTGTTATGTGACTATAAAACAAACAAGCTTTTGTTCTCAAACGTTATTGATTCACATTTTTTTTTTTTCCTGAATCATGTTCATATATATCCTTATGCAAGTATCGCCTCTTCCCTTGCAGGCAATGTTCGTGGTGCTGTTCGTTGGGCTCGGCGTCAGCTTCCTTGTATTTATTGTGGAGTGTCTACATTCCAAAGCACTGCCACAGAATATTTAGGGAATTGATATACATATGGTTTGTGAATAGCTGCATTGTCTGATTCAAAGTATGCGGCTTCACCACTGCACAAGATTTGCTGGTTAAGTGCTCTATAGGCTGTTTGAGTGTTCAATGAAATAAAAAAAACGAACTTTTTAATAAGGAGCAGTAGTAAACTTTGGAGCAGCCTCCCACACTATTTTATTTAATTCCTACTTCTTGGAATTAACACAAAAGCATCAATAAACTTTTGGGACTAATATTGCTTATATCTTGGCCGTTTTCCTTTAATATTATGTGTGTATTTGCATGTGTGTGTGTGTGTGTGTGTGTGTGTGTGAGAGAGAGAGAGAGAGAGAGTCATGAAAGAGGACACTGCACGGGGGCGATATCTCTTCGTGCTTGCTCGGATTGGTAGAAGGGTAATGTGGAGCATGGCAGAAGGAACACCAGATAGTCTCGATCCCCCCTACCCCACCACTCTCTGCACATTCTAAGTGACGTCACGGGATATACGAGCTTGGAGGAAGAATACATGGAGTGGCCATCAGAGGGCGCCGCTCTTCATTGTGAGGTGTAGCATGGGGTATAGGGGTTGGCGGAGCGAAGCCAAGGCCAAAACTGCTTCACTTCTGTGACGTCATGCCCCCTCCTTATATTCTTTCTCCAATTATACGAGAGCAAGAGATAAATAGAGAGAAAGAGAGAGTATGAGAATTTAAAGGTATCCTAATGTAATGTAGTCCGTTGCACGTCTAAGTAGGTTCTGATCCTGGAATGCACTTGTCTTTCTGTACTGTTTTAGTGCCCTCTGCATTAATTTTCCCTGGAGAGTTAGGGCAATTCACTCATATAATAATAATGAGTATAGGGCAAGTGCATTCACATATAATCCAGGGTTCCCATTCCTCTTTAAAGTATTTGTTCACCTATAATAAGTCTTGGGTATAAACCATGGTGCCCAGTGCAGATAAGCTCAATGAGTTCCTTCCCTCTACAGCTTGGCAGCTTCCGTTGTGCTATCTAATGTGGCTACAGACTTATGATTTTTTTTATGTACAGTATATGCCTAATGAAATTATACACAATACTAAACTGTATTTGTAACTTCATATTTTGGGAGACTGAAGAAGCAGTGTGGTCCCTTTGGGATGCAGGGATCTGCACCCACGAACAATGCAACACGAAGGCATACTGTACAAGAGTTTCCCATGTCACAGAAAACGGACCGCTCAGATAGATATTCTTATAGTCCGGCAAATCTTAAGTGGTGGCTCTGACGTAGACAGCCCGCTAGACCCTGTTGCCACGTCTCCAACTGACCTCGCACACCGTGCCTCTCACACCCTTCTCTCTCTCTCTCTCTCTCTCTCTCTCTCTCTCTCTCTCTCTCTCTCTCTCTCTCTCTCTCTCTCTCTCTCTCTCTCTCTCTCTCTGTGTGTGTGTGTGTGTGCGATAAAAGTGGGGTGTACTCTCATTCGGGGAGTATGGTGCACGATAGTGCATAATAATAATAATAATAATAATAATAATAATAATAATAATAATAATAAACCTCTTTAAAAAAATTGCACCAAAACTCTTTACCCTTGGGTGGTGTGGAAATAAGGTTCAAAGTGTAATATTTTAATGTTCTTAGCGACCACTCCTTCCCAACTCCCTGGCCATCCCCAGCGGAACCTCACCATTCACCTGGATGACTCGCATCAGAATTTGCTTGACGGTCCTGGCATTCCATATATATGTACAGTCTCCATATTTTATCATAATTATGCCATATGGCTGACATTGTATGGCAGATGGCAGACACACACTAAAAATGGCAGAAATGCGATAATTAAAGCAAGCAGAGCAACTGGCAACTGCGGTGTGTTGGGTTGAGAGGATCATAAACAACATATTTGTTTTTATACTAGAGTGAGAAAGAGAGAGACACGGGGAGAGAGAGAGAGAAGGGTGTGAGAGGCACGGTACGCGAGGTCAGTTGGAGACATAGCACCAGTGTCTAGCGGGCAGTCTACGTCAGAGCCGCCACTTAAGATTTGCCGGACTATAGCTGGTGGCTGGGTCAAGCAAGACCAAGGAGACTATAGTATTAGAGGAGATAGTGGTATGTAGTAATTCCTCGGGCGTGCGGAAGTAACGCCATCTATTGGGGCCAACCAAAAACGTCATTTTTCAGGGGTAGCTTTACTATTTAAAGTACCTGCCACGGCACCCTATCCAGCCTTTATTTGTTCTTTTCATTATTGTAAATTGACTTACTAATTGGGTAAAGAAAATATATTTGTTCTTATATTTTATTAGTTATTATCTACACTATATCAATTTGTTATTTTAGGAAAAAATAAGGTGTAGAAAGCATTTTCTAGGGATATATGTGTATATATATATATATATATATATATATATATATATATATATATATATATATATATATATATATATATATATATATATATGTGTGTGTGTGTGTGTGTGTGTGTAGCAAACATATCCAATGCTTTAGATACAAGCACACCATACAACATTCTATGCATGCTAGATTACTACAATGCCTTTGCAACATGCTCTTTGCTGAGTAAAAATATCACACTAATTGTACAAGTGCCAGATAATGGCAAGCATTGCATACTATTTGGCAGGGCAGAGAACAAATGCTTCTATGCATTACAACTGAAATAAACAATGGCAGACACTCAAAGCATGTTAACTGAACATGATCTGATTTATAACAGGCAAAACCAACAACGGTGCATTATATGCAATAAAAACTGTATAAAAATGTTGCAAGGCACATCAATATAAGAGCAAAGCATCATAAAACATGCTGAAAGATATGATGGAGAATATCAAGAAGGTAACACATGAGTTATCTTAAATGGAACGCAATAACTTGGTGGTCCTGGGAGACAGCTGAGCCTGGAAGTGAAAATGGGATGTAGGACACAGTATGATTTCACAAGCTCTGACCTTGGCGTCAGTGTCATTAAGATATTAAGCTCAGTAGGCACAACTATGCAGTGGAGGCACATATGATAAAAGCAAATGAGACAAAATAAGGCAACTCATAGTGTAAGAAAATAGCAGGAGAGTAATGTTGCAGTATGTGACACACCAAATTACATGGCAGAGAGTGATATGTATTTCATAGGCTACATCACTAAACATGTAGCATTTATTGCAGGAAGCACACATTAAAGTTGGCTGTAATAAAATATGTTTTTTAGCACACATTAAAGTTGGATGTAATAAAATCATTTGATATGAAACTCCTTGAACTGGCCAATCAAACAAACCACTCTCCCCCCCCCCCCCACACCCCCCAAAGAAAAAAGAAAAAAATATTTTTCACAAAGTTTACGAAGCATTAGTCAAGAATTAACTGCCATTACATTTGTAAAAAAAAAATCACACCTATGTGATCAGGTACCGTATATCATAAAAAGCAGAAAATAAAATCATTACATGCTGTAATAAAAACAAGATTACTCCTGGACGCCACATTAATGATGTTAGACACGTGATGATAGGCACTTAGTGATGAAATTACATGCTGTATTTCACATAATGAAACCAAGCCAAGTGTCACTGTAGCACATGTTAGGTAAGGCAGACACCAAAAGCTTGTTACCTGAATAAGATTAAATATAACAGGCAAAACCCACAATAAAGCATTGCATACAGTTGGGTAGGGCAGAGAACAAACGCTTCCAAGCATTACACCTGAAATAAACAATGGCAGACATTCAAAGCTTGTGAGCCGAACATGATCTGATATATAACAGGCAAAGCCAACAATGGTGCATTACATGCGATATCTGGCAGGGGAGATAAATGATGCCTTGCATTACAACTGGAAAGTGGCAGACACCCAAAGCTTGTTAACTGAACAAGATCTGATTTATAACAGTCAAGAACAACATTGGTGCATTGTTTATATATATATATATATATATATATATATATATATATATATATATATATATATATATATATATATATATATATATATATATAAATATACTTGCAATATTTGGCAAAGTATATGGAAAAAAATTATTGGCGTAATAAGGGTAATACTAAATAATGGGAAATCCCACAAAGTATCTCTTCTTTTGACAAAGCCTGTGCTCTTTGCTGCAGGGCAGTCAGAGTCTGTTTGCTCCAGCCAACATTTACTGAAATACCCCTGAGCCATGAGTGAAGTGTCGAAACTGAAGGCAAGTGAAATACTGTGCTTAGAAATCTATAAGTTTTGGACTTTGATAGTATAAGGCCAGAGCAAACCTCCTCTCTTGTAACCCATATCTCCTACTAGGCTTAGATCTTGGCATCTTGCAGCATGTTGAACCTAACCTTAGAAAATATCCACCCCTATTGGATCTAAAAAATTGCTGGCTCTGGGCAAAAACTGCCCAGGAGTTGCAACAGCCTGGGCTCTGAGCTGCCTTGCCTCCCGGCGCAGACGGCAGACTGTTTAGTGCAGCAATTTTAACTTTTCATGTCTGAAAATACATATAAACATATTAAAAGTAGGTATACACTGCTTTTCTCAAAATTCTGAATAATAAAATATGTGCATGTAATTGCATTATTTTCATTGCTAGGACAGTTAATCTAAGCAATGACATTATGTCTGCACGCCAGCTTCGATGGAAGGCTTCACTTAGATTGCCTGACAAAAGTAATATTTCCAGGAGATGGGGGAGAGGATACAACTGGAGACTCTTGACAGACATAATGTCAAAATCTACAAGCACCAAAATCCCATATATATCTTTGATGTTCAGTCCATACTTAACCATTTGTCAGTGTGTTGCCACACTAAAAATCTAAAAATTCCCCGTTTCTCAAATGTTAGTCATACCCAAGCCCTGCCTGCTAACTAACTCTTCCTTTGAACAATGTAAAGCCATTAAACTGGTGGTCTCCTCCATGTGCCACTTCACTCAACAAAAAAATGTTAAGAAAATCAATATCCAATCATTTCAGGATACACAAGTCAGCATCCATATGAAGGAATTCTACAACTCTACCGGTTTGGATCTGTTGGGATGTGGTTGTGTTAGATGTGGAATAACATACGACAGTGGAACATGAAAGGAAAGAGTATGTCCACACGGTAAAATATAGAAATGAGGATTGCCAAGTGGGTTTGTTGGTGCACCAGGGAATAAGAGGCCAGATGCTGTTATGATTTTGAAGGAAGAGTTATGAGGTATTATGTAAAGTTGTAAACTCGCTGACTGCATTAGTTAAGTGATTACAAGAGATATATTGAAATTCTTTCGATACTGAAAGGATGTACAGGGACAACTGGGTGAGAAGGGAGAAAGATGCAGATTTTGAGGTAATATAGCTAGTTACACCAATAAAGACATACACATTCAGAAAGACCACAATTTTGGCTGCTAGACGGAAAAGCACTAGATGTCAAAGTGTCAGGACATTGAAGGAATTAATAATAAGAAAAGCAATAATAATTAATGAGTATAAATATATTTCTGATATTTTTGTTTATCTTAATATTAGTATTAGAATTTTCAAACACTAATAATATAATAATATAAATATTGATAAATTAATGAAAATAAATACATTAATTGTACTAATACTACCACTAACAATATTAACAGCACTGCACCTAATAGACTGAGCAATAAACTGAGTCTGAAATATAACCATAATTGAGCTGTCTCTGTCTGAGTGTTATGTGAAGCTTGCTCCATGCACCGTGATAGGAATGGCATAGATGCATGCAGGTTGCTGAGATACTTACGGTCACCAGCCACTTGTAGGTATGGCACCAATATGTGTTGGAAGCATTGGCGGCCAACATCTATTTATTTATTTATTTATATTTTTTAACAAAGGAGACAGCTCAAGGGCAACAAAGCGTACTAGAAAAAAAGCCCCGCTACTCACCGCTCCCACAACAGACAAAAGTAGAGTAGCCAAAAGAGAAGTCAATTTCGGGTGGAGAGGTGTCTTGATACACTCTTCTTGAAGGTCAAGTTATAGGCAGGAGGAAATGCAGACGAAGGAAGGCTGTTCCAGAGTTTATCAGTGTAAGGGATGAAAGAGTGAAGATGCTGGTTAACTTTTGCATAAGATGTTTGGACAGTATAGGGATGAGCTAGAGCAGGATAGAACACGCAGTAATTGACTTAAATTAGAAAAGTATAGATTTAGGAGGGAAATAGGCAGGCATTGGTTTAGTAATAGAGTGGTGTGGGACTGGAATAGACTCAACAATCACATGAGTGCAGGGACGATAGCTTGTTTTAAGAGTAGAGTTGTAGCAGTCACCGCTCGAATCGCGTGTTCCTTCCCCTCAGTGACACAAGAAAATGGGGTGCTGCAAAGAGAGACTAAAATTCTGTGTTTTCATGTTCATCGTCAGTCCTTGTCTCTGTCCGCGTCGTGTCTTCAATGTTTATCTTTCTTGTACTCGTTTACCTTTGACTGTCCGTCTATGTCCTTTTGTTGTCCACCGTTACACATTGTTATACACATACACCAACACTTAAATGTTAACCTACACAAACAACATTCACACAAACGCATACCCACACAAACACCTTTTTTTTGTGTTGTGTTTGTCTCAATGACTTGTTGTATTTTTGTGCAATAAAGCAACCCTAACGGATACTGAGTTTCTCTATCCGTGAACCGACTAGCACTTATAACACTCGCTACCACCAACAGACTGGACATCTACATGGACAAGGATGACAGGTGGTAGGGGGGGGAATCTGAAGCTGCCCTGTAAGCCATTCGGCCTCTTGCAGTCTCCCCATGTTCTTATATTGAAATCTAGTGCCGCGGCCAGCGGGGCCACGGGAGAAGGGGAGTCATGTAGCTACCAAGTTCAGAAGAGCAGTCAGCGTGAAAATTATTAGAATTTCCACATTATCATTATCATTATCATTATATATATATATTATATATATATATATATATATATATATATATATATATATATATATATATATATATACATATATATATATATATAATCACTTACCCCCGTCTGGCATCCTTCTGGAATAAATGGAGCTTCACACCAGGCTGTGTCCTCTTGTTCACCACAAAGGGACATGATTTGAGGCTCCGGTTGGTAAATGTGGCGGCCGCGGCGGTGTTATGATATTTGAACGAGGCAGCGTTGCAATCGGAGCAGAGAAAGATATTGCTGCGAATAGCGGTATAATAACCAATATAAGTTAGACGGAGATAATTATATCCACCCACTCTTTCCCCTACAGACCAATGATTCAATGTAAATCATTACTGATGGAAGTCAGCGTGCGTGCTAAAACAATGAGTTTGAAAGAAAAACATGATCATATAGTTTTGAAAGAATTAACGGCAGTAGGGCTACAACCTTGGTTCATTCCAGTATGTATACAGAAAGGTTACACACATAAAACACATCTAACCACTGGTAGCCTCCCACAGATGCAGAGAAAGTAATATAATTGCGGTACATTAAAAGCATTACTCATGACATGCAGTCAGGCTATATCTACCTGGTAAATATATGTAGTTCTTAATGTTCATTTTAATATTTATCTCCCTATATATATATATATATATATATATATATATATATATATATATATATATATATATATATATATATATATATATATATATATATATATATATTTTTTTTTTTTTTAAATGGGAAATAACCATACTGAAGAAAAAAAGTAGCAACATTTGCTGCTTGATCCCATATAGCAACACTGTTGTTGGGGTACTGGGGGTTTGGGTTGGGGGTCTGGAGGGGGTGTGGCGTCTCGATGTAAACAACACTGCTCCTGCGCCATCTGTTGGAACCGACAGATGGCGCCCACGGTTTCCCATAGATTTACATAGATAGATTTACATAGAAAATCAGACCACACAGACCCCATGGTCCAGACTTGGTGGTCTGTCCTTAAACCTAAGTGATTTTACATTAATCAGAAGACTCCAAAACGTTGGTTTTCTACTCTAGTTGATATTAAGTTGAAGGAAGTGACGGTCGAGCTTGTTTTTGAAGGAGTCAATCGTGTTACACTGGACCACTGATGGTGGAAGCTTATTCCATTCTCGCACTACAACGTTGGTGAAGAAAAATTTGGTGCAGTCTGAATTTACTTGTCTACATCTGAGTTTTACGCCATTGTTCCTCGTGCGCAAAGTGTCATCGATCATAAACAATGTTGATCTGTCTACATTCGTGAAACCATTAAGTATTTTAAAACATTCGATCAGTTTTCCTCGGAGGCGACGTTTCTCAAGAGAGAACATGTTAAGGGTGGAAAGCCTTTCTTCGTAGGATTTGTTGCGCAAGGAAGGGATAATTTTCGTTGCCCGACGCTGAACACCTTCTAATTTAGCAATATCCTTTGCATGGTGGGGAGACCAAAACTGTACCGCATATTCGAAGTGGGGTCTGACTAAACTTTTGTAGAGCAGGAGTATTACATCTTTATTCTTATATAAAAAGTTTCTTTTAATGAAGCCCAACATTCTGTTCGCTTTATTTGCTGCATCGATGCATTGCTGTGAGAATTTGAGGTTTGACGCGATTTTGACCCCCAAGTCCTTGACGCATTGAACGCTTTTGAGTTTAACGCCGCGCATTTCGTAATCGAACTTCTTATTCCTCGTTCCAACTTGAAGGACCTGGCACTTGTCTACGTTAAAGGGCATCTCCCATCTATCCGACCAAGCTGAAATTTTGTGCAAATCCTCTTGGAGGCTTTGCCTGTCTTCGTCAGTGAGAACCGAGTTACCAATCTTTGTGTCGTCTGCAAATTTACTAATGCGGTTATTGAGTCCAACATCCACGTCGTTGATGTAAATAATGAAGAGCACTGGGCCAGAACCGAGCCCTGAGGACGCCACTAGTGACCGGTGCCCACTCTGAGTTAAATCCGTCAATCACTACTCTTTGTTGCTCAACCAATTCGCGATCCATTGGTTTACTTGACCGTCAATACCTATTTGCTTTAATTTGTAAAGTAATTTATGATGCGGGACTTTATCAAACGCTTTCTGGAAATCAAGATAGACTACGTCCAGTGATTTGGTTACGTCATAAACAGTGAAGAGGTCGTTATAAAAGGTTAATAGATTTGATAGGCAGGATCTTTTGTTTCGGAAGCCATGTTGTGAGTCCCCAATTAATGAGTGGCTTTCAAGGTAACTCACAATTTTGTCTCTAATTATGCCCTCAAGTAGCTTACCTACAACCGAAGTTAGACTAATGGGCCTGTAATTACCTGGTACTTTTTTGTCTCCTTTCTTAAAAATCGGTGTCACGTTAGCCTTTTTCCAATCTGAAGGGACGATGCCTTGTCGCAAGGACATATTGAATACGGTTGTGAGGGAGGAGAGTATTTCGCTCTTTGTTTCTTTCAGCAGAGTTGGATATACTTTATCAGGTCCAGGACTTTTATTTGTTTTAAGTGATTTGAGGGCTTTAAGGACTTCATCGGGTTTTATTTCAAAGTTAGACAATGCATGCTCGGGATTTACATTAGTACTGGTGTTGTTGGTGGTGGTGGGAGGACTGTTATTATTAAACACCGAGGAAAAGTAATTGTTTAAGAGGTTTGCAATGTGTTGGCTGTCAGTCACTAGTGCACCGTCGCTGTTTGTTAAAGGTCCAATTCCACTTCTGATCGCCTTTCTGTTGTTTATGTAACTGAAGAAGGATTTCGGATTATTTTTACAGTTGGCTGCAATATTTTCTTCATATCTACGCTTTGCCTGACGCACTAATCTGTTTACTCGTCGCCTGGCATCATTGTAAAGTCTAATGTTTTCGGGCGTGCTTTGCTCTTTCTTTAACCTGTAAGACAATTTTCTCTCCTTGACTGAGTGTTTAATTTCGCTATTAAACCAAGGTGGACTTTTATTAGTGTTAATTCGCTTCTCGCACAAGGGGACAAATGTGTCCTGCTGAGTGAGTAAGTGATCTTTAAAGCTTAGCCAGGCGTCCTCTACATTGCCGTCATCTGATAGTTGCATATCTATTAGTTTTCGTCGGATTTCTACGAAGTTGGCTCTTTTGAAATTGGGCACCTTTACTTTATTTTCAGTCACCGATGTTTGAGCTCTAATGTCAACGCGCACTAATTTATGATCGCAGGAACCGAGGTGTTCTCCTACCGTGACATTACTGACTAGGTTATCTTGGGTCGCTATAACAAGGTCAAGTATGTTATTTTGTCGAGTTGGTTCAGAAACCATTTGGCTTAGATAATTTTCCTCTAGAAATTCGATCATTCTATGGGACTCACCTTCTGTACCCGACAGTGTCGCCCAGTCGATATGGGGGATGTTAAAGTCTCCTAGTATCAGTGAGTCGCTGTTATTAAGTGACTGCCTTAAGACGCTGTACATTTCAAGATCGGCATCGAGTGATTGCCCCGGAGGCCTGTAAGTGACAGATATATTTAAATTGACTTTTGCAATGTTTACTCGCACGCACAAATATTCAACGTTACTGTTTCTTGGTGTTTTGTCAGTGGGTTGCAAGTAGCTTTTGACAAAAAGGGCGACACCACCGCCTCTACGGTTTACACGATCATTGTTGAAGAATCTGTAGCCATCTATGTTGTATTCGGAACTTAAATCAATATTTGTGGTGTCGATAAATGTTTCGGTTATAGCAATTACGTCAAAGTTTTCTGTCAGAGCAAGACATCGCAGTTCATCAAATTTGTTTCTTAGGCTACGCGCATTGAAACTAAGGACTCTTAGGTTATCTTGAAGCTTGGTAATAGAGTTGGTGGTACTGGAGGGTTCAATGTTACGAGTCTGTTGCGGTGTATGGTGTCTATTTACACGGGCGGGATGGAAGGACGTGGCTGAGAGTCGTTTTTTGTTGTTCGGGCGTTACGTACGGCGTTGTTGAGGAGCCTTCCGAATCTGGCTGCCCCGATGGGGGACAGGTGTATGCCGTCCCTTTGGAAAAGTTTACTCTGGCCGTAGAAATGGTTCCAGGCGTTAAAGAACTCGACGTCAAGCTCTCCGCAGAGAGTCTGTAGGCGGTTGTTGAGGCTGAAGGCCTTACTGTAGAAGTCGCCCTCATCCCATGTCCGTGGTAGAATTCCTGAAATCAAAATATTAGGGGATTTAGACTTATACTGCTGGATGAGCCTACGGTACTTGTCCAGCAGTTCCTCAGACCGGGTCGTGGTGACGTCGTTTGTACCTGTGTGGATAACAAAGAGTGAGTCATTAGAGGCCACAGCGGAGACCTCGTCCAGTGCAGCTGTGATGTCGTCAACACCAGCTCCAGGATAACAGTAGTTACGCCTACGACGGGGGACTCTGCCACAGAATTCGACCACCTGATGGCGAATCATAGAGTCACCGACCAAGAAGGTGCTCTGTTCCTCGTCCTCCTCCTCCAGTATGGCAAATCTGTTGTAGCAATGAGTAGGATAAATGGCTCTAGGGGCGGGTCTGGCTCCTCCTCTCACGGGGGTGAAGCATTCAGCGTCAGCTCTACCGGTCCCCTGTGACGTGCCTTCTTCGGAAGGTGGCTGGGCATCGAGTGCAGGTGCGGAGGGTGATGAGGCGTCACTTGCAGCAGGGGCGACGATGTTGGCCTGGATAAACTCCTGCAAGGTATCAACATTACTTGTTAGTTCGGTGATCTTCTTCTCGCCAGCCCCCTCTCCTGTACTATAGTCTCCTTGGTCAAGACTGAAGTCCACGCAGCAAACATTCCTCTTCCACGTCTAGCCTGTAACGTTACGGTTTGGCTGCGCAATCCACATCAATTTTGATCCAGCGTGCCCCCACGTGAGAAGACCTGGTCTGCCTCCCTTTACTTTGTTGAGGAGTCTGGTATTTCTTTAAAGGAAAAGGGTTCCGTCAGGACTACAACAACTACCGTGGTATTACACTGCTCATTGTGCAAGGCAAGGTGCTTGCCCATCTATTGCTGATGCGGATTCGCACCCTAGCTGTTGAAGATACTCAGCGGCTTCACGGTCTTTCTTCTGTTATCCTGATATGAAAAAAAATATCTTGATGTTGATGCTTCTGCGATGATTTCCTGCTTAAATGTCGGCTGTACGGTGACTTCACCTCTTGGCTAGACTCACTCGTATACTATGTCGTCTAGTAGGATTTTACTCTTTTATGGTGCTGCTTCAGTTTCGTTATATGGCATGGCATTCAGGAGTTCTTCCCGATCTGGTGTCTGACAAACATGTAACGAGGAGGCGATGGCCGAGTGGTCAGCGTGCAGGTGCGGCGTCCAGGAGGGCGCGGGTTCGCTTCCCGCCCGTCTCCACAAAACGAGATTTCTCAGTCATCGCCCAGTGACCTAAGATTACCTACATGCTGTCCTGAAGACCACCTATCAACCCGGACTCTAGATTCCCTCTCCAAGGAGAGGATCAAAGTGTGTCTCTGGGGATGCGGCATGAGTCAAGCAAAATGGCGCCCCTATAGTCACTTGCCAGAGCCATAGCAAGCTTGGAACGTGTGAAGGACCGAGACTACAGGTCGAAGGGTGTTCACGACTTGCAGTTGTTTCTCACCTAGCCAGGTGTTTCTACTCCCCACATTGTAGTCAGGAGAGGGATAAGCAAGATGGTAAAATATCCGCTTTTTAATAAATACTCCAGCACACAAGCAGCACACGGGAGGCAGGCAGGACCGCCGGCGTGGTAACGGCAGGACGGACGGGCCGGGTAAGTAGTCTTAGGGCCAGCAGCGTCTTCACCGCGTAGATGGAGGCGGTGACGGAGAGGCTCTGTAGATGGGACCAAATTCGGCCGGTGCCACAGGCTGAGTGTTGGAGGGCAGTGCCGGGCTGGGCGGAACACGGCAGCAGCCTCGTCAGCTGGAAGGACTCGTCAGGTGATGGAGAGGAGCCAGTAAGAGCAGTGCTGGCTCGACCGAGTCCCGTAGTAGTCTGTCTTTCCGTTCCTCACCAGCCTCCGAGGTCAGTTACGCTTCGGAAGTCTGGGGCCTCTTTTGTGACGGGAGAAGCTCGAGAAAAAACGATCCGAAGCTTCGGGAAGTTCGGGGCCTCACTAGTGACGGGTGAGGATTGAAGCTCGAGCGAGGCGTTCCGAAGCGACCAACTAGCTAGAGGATGAGGTTATGAGGTGGTTTAGTCTTCCCCTTACACATCTCCCCCGACAAGACTCGAAACGGAGGATCGAGATAGAACCCGGGAAAACTTATTAATGTCAAATAATAAATGAAGCAACAGCCATATTTCAAACTCAATAACCCAAAAGATATACGACCCAAGATAAACCTGAGAACCAAAACCCACACAAAAGAGATTCAAACAGTAAATGAAAAGGAAGCCCATTCATCCACGTAGCATACCAAAATATATTACTAACACCTACTCAAGAAATCTGCTCCAATATTATCATTCCCAGGAATATGTACACCTCTGAACCGATACCCTTACAGACAGAGTTGACCTGCCTGGTCAAACTCTTTCGCCTCTGCTTGTCAACATCTACCTTTCCTTCCTGCTGGAAGTATGCGAGTTCGAATCCTGGCCGCCGCACAGCAGAGGTTTTTCAGTCCCCGCCGAGTGGCCTAAGACTACCCACATGCTGGCCTGAAGACCACCCATCAACCTGGGCTCTAGATAACATCTCCAAAGAGAGGCTCAAAGATGAGTTCCGGGGGGCAGAATGAGCCTGCGCCAATACAGGCTGGGCGGACCATCAGGCCCCACCGGGAAGAAGCCTTGGGCCGACCATCAGGCTTCACCGGGAAGAAGCCTTGGGCCGACCATCAGGCCTCACCGGGAAGAAGCCTACCGGCGCAATATTCCGCGACGTAAAAAAAAAAAATAATAATAATAATAATAATAATAATAATAATAATAATAATAATTGGACCCTCCTTTTCTTAGTTTAAAACTTTGTCCCACTTTATCATTACTCAAATTATCTCACCGTCTCGTATCCCTGGTAGCGTGATCCGGCTTTAAGTTGTTATTGGAGACTGGAGTTCGGGGATAAACAAGGGAAAAAGAAAATATACATTTATTTAAGATTAAATGAAAGTAATTGCCTTACGCAATATTCTATGCTCAGACGATCATAACACTCTGGCATATTCAGCAATGGATACAACATATGACAAACGACATGTCTTAAACATAATACTACAATATGTGCTCAATTGTTACCAATAATAATAACACTCGTCATTCCACAAGCAGTGGTTTGTATCTCTCTGCTTACATCACAATAATTAAGTACTCTCCTCACAAATCCTAATAACACATTCCTATAGTATAATCTACTACAATTCACGGAAGCACCAAATTATACCACACCTAGTGGTTTCTACCTTTGCTTTACATCGCAATGAAATAATTACAATCCTGTCCCACTCACAATCCTACTACACATCTACATTATAATCTCCAGGACAATACAGTCGGTTTCCCTTAGATTCTCGAATTTCTACTCACGATTAGATCACAACAGCCATTCTCAGCTGCGTGAGTAGAGCAGCTCTGCTTGAAGCGAGTGCAAGGCTCGGTCTGCTCATACCACCGGTATCTAGGTCATATTTTTCTTTGCTTGAGGCTGAACTACATCCTTGACACGCCTTAATTTTCTACATAATCAGTAGCCAATACTTCCTGTCAACAACCATTATGTTATATTGTTTACTTCTCCTGCTATTCGTAATTCACTCTAAAGACACTCCCACAGTGACTTCTCTGTTCAGTTATTCGCTTATAGAATGTCGTCACACTGCACGTGACATGTTTACTTTCTGAATGGTCATCCACACTTTCTGACTCCGCCTACTGGGTATCTATTTTCTGTATCTGGGTCTGGGTATTTTCCGTAACCATCCTTGTTAGTGTTTGTCTTATCAGATGTTTACGACTTTAGTCCTACCGTCCTATAGCTTTACTTTCTTGTCTATCTAAAGCTTTTGAATCAATCCTTAACCGGAAGATTCAAAAGCACCTTTCCACTTCTGACCTTCTATCTGATCGTCAGTATGGGTTCCGCAAGGGGCGTTCTGGTGATCTCCTTGCCATCCTAACTGACTCTTGGTCATCCTCTCTTAGCCGTTTCGGTGAAACCTTTGCTATTGCGCTGGACATATCAAAAGCATTTGATATAGTCTGGCACAAATCTTTGCTTTCCAGACTACCCTCCAACGGTTTCTATCCTTCTCTCTGTACCTTTATCTCCAGTTTCCTTTCTGACCGTTCTATTTCTGCTGTGGTAGACGGTAACAGTTTTTCCCCTAAACCTATTAACAGTGGTGTCCCGCAGGGTTCTCTCCTATCTCCCACTCTCTTTCTGTTCATCGATGATCTTTCCCAAACGAACTGTCCAATCCATTCTTACGCCGATGATTCTACTCTGCATTACTCAACTTCATTTAATAGAAGACCCACCAACAGGAACCAAACGATTCCAGGCTGGAGGCAGCAGAACGCTTAGCCTCAGACCTTACTATTATTTCCGATTGGGGCAAGAAGAACTTGGTGTCCTTCAATGCCTCAAAAACACAGTTTATCCACCTATCCACTCGACACAATCTTCCAAACAACTATCCCCTATTGTTTGACAACACTCAGCTATCACGTTCTTCAACAATAAACATCCTCGGACTATCCTTAACTCAAAATCTCAACTGAAAACTTCATATCTTTTCTCTACCTAAATCAGTTTCCTCGAGGCTGGGCGTTCTGTACCGTCTCCGCCAGTTCTTTTCCCCCGCACAGTTGTTATCCATTAACAGGGGCCTTGTCCACCCTCGTATGGAGTATGCATCTCATGTGTAGGGGGGGCTCCACTCACACAGCTCTCCTTGAGAGAGTGGAGTCTATGCATGTAAGGCTCTTCGTCTCATCAGCTCTCCTCCTCAAACTGAAAGTCTTCTACCTCTTAAATTCCGCCGCCATATTGCCTCTCTTTCTATCTTCTATCGATATTTTCATGCTGACTGCTCTTCTGAAGTTGCTAACTGCATGCCTCCCCTCTTCCCGCGGCCCCGCTGCACACGACTTGCTACTCATGCTCATACCTATACTGTCCAAACCCCTTATGCAAGAGTTAACCACTATCTTCATTCTTTCATCCCTTACACTGGTGAACTCTAGAACAATCTTCCTTCATCTGTATTTCCTCCTGCCTACGACTTGAATTATTTCAAGAGGAGGGTATCAGGACACCTCTCCTCCCGGAATCGACCACTCTTTTGGCCAATCTGTAATTTTTTTTAGGAGCAGCAAGTAGCGGGCTTTTTTTCATTATTGTGTTTTTGTTGTGCGCTTGAGCTGTCTCCTTTGCTGTAAAAAAAAAAAAAAAAAAAAAGTGTCCATCTAAGGAGACGGTCGTTTCTGCCTTTAAAGTGTGTCAAGTAGACCAGAGATTTGTGATCAACCTCAAGCACAAACTCCTTGCCCCCGCAGATAGTTGTCAAAATGTTTTATCCCCAAAATGACTGCTAGGCATTCCTTTTCAATTGTAGCATGCATGCGTTCCCTGTTCAAGAGTTTTCTGCTAGTGTAAGCTACTGATTGCGGGTAATCCTGAACGTATTGCAACAACACAGCCCCCAAACCTCGATTAGATGCATCGGTCCGTAAAACGAAGGGACGAGACGGGTCAAGCAACTTGAGTACAGGCTGTGAGTGCAGTGCAGTCTTCAGTTGCTCGAAGCTGGTGCGCAGCTCATCTGACCATACCAGTGGTTCGGGAACAACTTTCCGCCGGAGTTCGGAGAGTCCACTGGTGTAGGAGGCTGCCTGTGGTATGAAAACTCGGTAAAAGGATATCATGCCTAGAAAGGAGCGAAGCAACTTTTTAGTAGTGGGACGTGTGGCCGACGATATGGCAGATACTTTACTTTCTTGGGCCTTGAAGCCTAGATATTGGATGGATCCAAACCTGAATCGGCATTTTGAAGGTCGGGCCATTTTGTCCGAGAAGGCGGAGTACAGCGTGGAGGGCCTCCATGTGTGTTTCCCAGGTTGAACCTTAGATGAAGATGTAATCGAAGTAGAAGGTGACTCCTTCCAGACCGGCGAGGCCGATTCGCATGAGCCTGATGTAGGTTACACATGTTGTGACAAATCCGAAGGGGAGGCGACATAACTCTATTAGGCCCAAGTGTGTAGGGAAGGCCGTCAGGGCCATGGCTCGACCCGTCAGAGGTACCTGGTAATAGGCTTTATTGAAGTCCAGTTCTGATAAGTACTTACTTCCGTAAAACTTGTGGAGGTCTTCAGGTGTTGATTGGCTGCACGTGAAATATAGTCATGGAATTCAATACTCGGAAGTCCACGGCAAGGCGGTAGCTGCCAGACGTCTTCTTAACCAGAACGACCGGTGAATAGTGTGGTGACCTTGAGGGTTTGATGATTTCTTGACTGAGCGTCCCACTTCCTGTTGGAAGAAAGGCTTCATATGCAAGGGATAAAGGGATAAAGTTCAGGCTTGCTTCGCTCGGAGGAGCATACTTTGACGCCATGCTTGATAGTGGAGGTACACCCCGGAACTTCCGACAGGACGTAGCTAAAATTTCCAGTGAGGGAGAGACTATTCTAGTGGTCAGAAGTGAGTTGTTCACCTACTGCAAGCAGGGTATCAGAGTCGTCGCGGTCCACACAGCCATCTGGGGTTACAGGAAAGTCCTCGGCTGGGTCAAGGCAGTCGTCCGGAAACGGCGAGAAGACTACTTCACAGGTGTCTTGTCCGTCACTAGAGATGCCAGGTTCATCTGGAACAGTAGCTTGGTTGATGTGGGCGCGTCTGTAATACGGTTTCAAGAGGTTAGCATGATATAATTTTAATTTCCCATTTTCTTAAGAAAAGATTTGATTATAATCAACTCATTTCTTACGCTTTAGAACATTGTAGGGGCCACTCCAAAGCATTAGTAGCTTCCTGGAAGTATCAGGAAGGAGGACGAGGACTTTGTCACCACGCTTGAACTGACGATCTTGGGAGTTCAAGTCCAAGTAGGTCTTGTATCTGGTGGCGCTGATGTTGGCATTTTGGGCAGCGACCTTAGAACAGTCTACCAGCTTGTCCTTCAAGTCGATGACATACTGGAGGCAAGATCGTTCATCCTCCCTAAGCTTACTGTCTTCCCGTAATTTCATAAAACAGAAACAGGCCCCCTTTCTGCCCTTCCATACAAAAGTTCGAAGGCAGAGAATCCTGTTCTGTTACTAGGCATCTTCCGCATGGCAAACAGGACGGCCAGTAGATAGCGGTGCCACTGCCGAGGCTTGTCAGAGCACAGCTTTCGGAGTGATGACTTCAGGTTAGACAGGAACCGTTCTACTCTTCCTTTCCCACTCGAATGGTAATTGGTAGTGAAGAGCCGCTTCACTCCGATAAATATGTGCTGTTCGGCCATCATTTGAGACGTGAACTGTGTACCCCGATAAGACAGGATCTCACGGGGAATACCCATTCTTGAAAAAATGATCAACAGTGTTTCGGCAGTAGAGATGGAAGTGATGTCCTTAAGAGGAACAGCCTCTGGGAAACCGATAGAAAAATCAATCAAGGTAAGGATGTAGCGGTGTCCTTCTGATGTTGGACGAGACAAGGGGCCCACAATATCTACCGCTACTCTAGCAAACGGCTCATTGATGATGGGAAGCTGCTTAAGAGGGACCAGTCTAAGTCGTCGTATAACCGACATACGCTGGCACTTGACACAGGATCTGCAGAAGGCTCGAATATCAGACCACATACCTGGTCAATAAAATTGCTCATCAACCTTCATCCCTGTCTTCCGATAGGAGATGACCTGCCAGGGGACTCTCGTGGGCAACGGTCAACACCGAACGTCGGCACTCCGCAGGAACTACCAGAAACTTCTTCCCCAGCTGGTTACTGTGGTGTGAAGAGCGACAAACTCTGTAGAGCAGTTCGTTGGAAAAATCTTATCCGAAGGTAGAGTCCGTGTGGGTGACTTTCTCTTCACCAGTAGAGGCCTTGTCACAAAGTGACGCTAGAGTAGGGCACGGACTCTACAAATTAGAGAAGTCCTGAAGGGTAATAATCAGGGGATTTAGATGTGGGACTACAAGATGGTGAATCTTGCAAGCGGCGGCGGCCAGGTAAGGACAACGAACATTTTTCCCGGAAAAGTGGCCGGAAGTAACTGGAAGGTGCAGGTTCGTTGCATGCCATGGTCACATCTGAATCATCAGGTGTACGTATTCCCTCGATGTTACCTACCAGCACTGCAAAATTTAAGTGGTGTACGGATGGCATCAACGCGACCATCAAAGTAGGGGCATCGGAGGTAGCATCTTACAACAGGAAAGGAGTCGACGCGACTCAAGCAGCCAGTGCAGCGAACCTTCTTACAGCTGGAGACGTCCGCTTCCGGTAATGCCTCTTCTGATACTGGGACACTTGAACACACTGTATCGCGAACAATGGTGGATACCCTGGAGCCATTGATGGTGCCTGAGGTGTAATACTGGTGAGACGGTGATCCGGTACGGCAGAACCCGATTTTGAGTCTCCTTGGTTGGTTCCGGCTTCGAGTTATGTTTAAAGAGAGAAAAGAGATAAGGATTATGAGGGCAGTTAGGCCTAATGTGGCCACTCTAACTACAGTTATGGCATCGAACCACCGAAGGCTTCTTTCTTATTGTAGGTGGTGAATCCTTCGGTGAGGCGGCTTTGGTGGGAGAAGGTCGTTTGCGGCGTTCCGACGCAGGGTTGCGTGGGTACGAATGGTGCGATGAAGCCCAAACATCGGCTCGTTTGACTGCTTCCTCTAAGGTCTGCACATTGTTTTCCTTGACGAACAAACATAACTATGTGGAGATGGAGGCCAGAAATTGATCAAGGATCATGAAAGATTTGAGTCTACATTGCTTGCATTGAGCCAGTGGTCGAAAAGGCAATTCAGGTGGATGGAAAATTGTTGGAAAATGTCACCAACGTTGATCTTGGCTGAACGGAAGGCGCTCCGGTAGTGGTTGCTAGTCCTATGGGAATATTTTAGAATAGCTTCCTTTAGCTGGCTGTAGTCTCCTGTAACTTCTTTCGACAATGTGGTATAAAATTCAGCCAGCTTACCTGTGAGTAGGTTTCCCAGGTGGACTGCATAAGCGCTCTCATTAATGTTGAGGAGGGCGGCAACTCGCTCAAACTGGGTGAAATAGGAGGCAATATCCTCACCTCGATAAGATAGTAACTTGGGACGAACAGCAAAGTCGACACTGGGACCGACTGAGCTCGCCGAACCGCCAGCAGCCTGGAGCTTAAGCCGTTCAAGGGCGAGAGCATGTTCCCTCTCTCGTTCACGTTCTTCACGTTCCTGATCTTCATTTTCTTATTCTCGAATCCTCTCCTCGCGTTCCTCGCGTTCTCGCTCTTTCTTTTCTTGTTCTCGAATCCTCTCCTCGCGTTCCTTGCGTTCTCGTTCCTCTATTTCTTGTTTTCGAACCCTCTCTTTCTCGCGTTCCTCGCGTTCTCGTTCCTTTCGTTCTCTTCTCTCTCGTCTCTCCAGCTCACGTTTGTCACGAAGGCGTGCCTGCTCATCTGACACAAAGTTATTCAGCTCGTGGCCGTCTTACTCAAGCTCGCGAACAAGCTTGATTGGCTCCTGGATGGAGGACGTTCTGAAGGGGGGGAGAACAAAATCAAAAGAAAGAGAAACAGCTTAAATACAAAAGACCCAAAACCAAATCCAACAAAACTCTAAACGACGAGAAAAACTTAAAACTACGAAAAAAAAGGACCAATAGAAAACCGAAAACGACGGGTAAATATGGAGATTCACTACGCGCCTCCAATATTGCCCCCACGAGAATAATAACCTTTCCAGGGTCACACATACTGTTGCACTTTTCTAGTTTTACCGGCTCATCATACATATGGGGGGGTTCCTGGGGGGGCGCAGCCCCCCTAGTTAGGAGGGGGGCGAGGGGGACGAAGCCCCCCCTGTTAGAGGTTAGGCTATGTAAAGTTCGGTTAGAGTAGTTTAAATATGCTCCCCACCCCCCCAAAAAAAACGATTTCCCACGGGTCCCCCAAGATCGTCAGGGGAAGGGGATTAGGCTTTTTTCTTTACTTTTAAGTACTTGCGCCTTCATATTATGGTTGAGGGACATGTATTTTATCCCTTAACTATAATATAGAGGCATAATATCGTATTTTGGAGGCGCAGGTCAATCTCACAATTACCAAACGACGAATAGAAAATACTTGATAGAAAGGCGTACGTGGCCTGGCCACACAAGCAGCACGAGGGGGGCTAAATGTCAATAACAGTGTGCACTTACATGCACATAAAAATTGCCCAAAGATGTATCTCCATGCCAAGCACCACGAACGCAAACACATATCCGGGAATGGGAGACACTACGTCAGAGGAGTTGTACTTGGCACCTGACTTACTAGAGATTCCAGAGTTTTGTAAGACGCACCTGGCCTATGCAGAAAAATGGACCACAATACAAACCAATCACCGAACGTTCACTTTTGACCGGAACAGCAAGTGGATGTAGGTAAATCCTGACCGTCGATGGTGACTGGCGGCTAGTGATAGTCTCCTGACCATCGGCGAGGGGAAGGAATCCTGGCGAGGTCGCCACTTGTGTAGGACCGAGACTTCAGGGGTCGAAAAGTGTTCACGACATACAGTTGTTCCTCACTTAGCCAGGTGTTTTCTACTCCCCACAGTGTAGTCATGAGAGAGATAAGTAGGATGGTAAAATATCCGATATTTAATACAAACTCCAGCACACAAGCAGCACAAAGGAGAGAGGCAGGACCACCGCCGTCGTAACGGCACGACGGATGGCATGGGTAAGTAGTTTGGGGTCAGCAGCGTTTTTACCGCGTAGATGGAGGCGGTGACCGAGGGGCTGTAGGTGGGGACAGACTCGATAAGGAGGCGTAGCGTTGATAAGGCCGCGGTGCCACGGGCAGAGTGTTGAAGGGCAGTGTCGGGCTGAGCGGAACACGGCAGCAGCCTCGTCAGCTGAAATGACTCGTCAGTTGGTGGGGGAGGAGCCAGTAAGAGCAGTGCTGGCTCAACCGAGTCCCGCAGTAGTCTAAGCCAGGTTGGTTATGCTTCGGAAGTCTGAGGCCTCATTCGTGGCAGGAGAAGCTCCGAAGCGCTTCGCTTCGGGAAGTTCGGGGCCTCACTCGTGACGAGTGAAGCTCGAGGGAGGCGTCCCGAAGCGACCAACTAACTAGAGGATGAGGTGATGAGGTAGTTTAGTCTTCCCCTTACATAACGACTATCAGGCCCCACTTAGCCTACCGGGGTCATATGCAGAACGTAAAACTTAAATGAATCGGGGTTGTTTGATCTCGCCTCCGTTACGGTTGATCAGTATATTTTAGTTTGATCTGATGATGGATGTGCGGCGTTGGTCCATCACGTTCTTGACGTTAGAGTCGTTGATATGTTACATAGTGCTGTGCTGACATTTGCTTTGTTTCACATTCTTTAATTTATCGGTATTTATTCCGGAGTTTGAGAAATATAATTTGTAATGTTTGTATCCTCCACAGGATGTTATTAAGAATTTTATTAATTAATTAATGATATTTATTGTTATGGAAAATGGTATCACCCAAAGTTCATTACATATAACATACACACAACATGCTTATAAATTTGTACGGCCACCTTGTCGTACTATGTTGTCCCTGATAAATCCAACAGACAAACACACCGTTGCCTTGGTGTCGATAACTCGTGCCGCACTCCCGCTGCGCATCTTTTCCATCAGCTTGCCGTATCGTGTGCTCATATTATCACACCACACCTTGAGTTGGGTGAAAAACACAGGAAATGGACATTCCATGTATTTAATAAAATGATAATTGGCACCTCAAATCTCAGAGAAACATAGTTATTTTTCTTCATTGGATATAAACAAAGAAAACGGGTTAGGGTAAAGCATAAAAAAGTAGGGCTAACTATTGCTGCAACTGCAAATCAATTTTGAGGAAACAATACCTATTGCAATAAAACTTGCACACATTTATTATACCTGAAATTTTTAGGACCATACTTTAGCCTTTCATCTCATAGACGGCCGATTTCTTCAAGGCATCTTTGTAATCACGGTGTCCTTTGTTGTATAGCAGCGAGTTCCACGTTACTATTCCCCCAGCTCGCCCTCCTGTGCCTGGGTGAACGTGACCTTGACTGGGACCTGCTGCCGCGCTAGAGTACGGTACCGGACGCATATTTACGAAATGTTGTTAGGATTTTGTCGCGCGGAGGCTAGCCCCACCCCCTGCAGTGACGTTTTTTTTTTTTTTTTTTTTTTACAGCAAAGGAGACAGCTCAAGGGCACAAAAAAGTAAACATTAATAAAAAATAAAAAAAGCCCGCTACTCGCCGCTCCTAAAAAGAATCCAAAGAGGTGGCCGAAAGATAAGTCAGTTTCGGGAGGAGAGGTGTCCTGATACCCTCCTCTTGAAAGAGTTCAAGTCGTAGGCAGGAGGAAATACAGATGAAGGAAGATTGTTCCAGAGTTTACAAGCGTGAGGGATGAAAGAGTGAAGATGCTGGTTAACTCTTGCATAAGGGGTTTGGACAGTATAGGGATGAGCATGAGTAGAAAGTCGAGTGCAGCGGGGCCGCGGGAGGGGGGGAGGCATGCAGTTAGCAAGTTCAGAAGAGCAGTCAGCGTGGAAATATCGATAGAAGATAGAAAGAGAGGCAACATTGCGGCGGAATTTAAGAGGTAGAAGACTATCAGTATGAGGAGGAGAGCTGATGAGACGAAGAGCCTTTGCCTGCTCTCTGTCCAGAAGAGCTGTGTGAGGAGCCCCCACACATGAGATGCATACTCCATACGAGGGCGGACAAGGCCCCTGTATATGGACAGCAACTGTGCAGGGGAGAAGAACTGGCGGAGACGGTACAGAACGCCCAGCCTCGAGGAAGCTGATTTAGTAAGAGATGAGATATGAAGTTTCCAGTTGAGATTTTGAGTTAAGGATAGACCGAGGATGTTTAGTGTTGAGGAAGGTGATAGCTGGGTGTTGTCAAAGAATAGGGGATAGTTGTTTGGAAGATTGTGTCGAGTGGATAGGTGGAGAAACTGTTTTTGAGGTGTTGAAGGACACCAGGTTCTTCTTGCCCCAATCGGAAATAATAGTAAGGTCTGAGGCTAAGCGTTCTGCAGCCTCCAGCCTTGAGTCTTTAAGTTCCTGAAGGTGGGTCTTCTATTAAAAAAGTTGAATAATGCAGAGTGGAATCATCGGCGTAGGAATGGATAGGACAGTTCGTTTTGGAAAGAAGATCATCAATGAACAACAGAAAAAGAGTGGGAGATAGGACAGAACCCTGTGGGACACCACTGTTAATAGATTTAGGGGAAGAACAGTGACCGTCTACCACGGCAGAAATAGAACGGTCAGAAAGGAAACTGGAGATAAAGGTACAGAGAGAAGGATAGAAACCGTAGGAGGGTAGTTTAGAAAGCAAAGATTTGTGCCAGACCCTATCAAAAGCTTTTGATATGTCCAGCGCAATAGCAAAGGCATACTTCCAGCAAGAAGGAAAGGTAGATGTTGACAGGCAGAGGCGAAAGAGTTTGACCAGGCAGGGTGACAGCACGCTTTGATACCTCCTGATTGGCTGCTGCTTCCCTCCTTCCCCTCTCTGCCTCCCCCACCCTGCCTCCCTCCCTCTCTGCCTTGCTCTCTCTCTCTCTCTCTCTCTCTCTCTCTCTCTCTCTCTCTCTCTCTCTCTCTCTCTCTCTCTCTCTCTCATATATATATATATATATATATATATATATATATATATATATATATATATATATATATATATAGAGAGAGAGAGAGAGAGAGAGAAGAAGAGAGAGAGAGAGAGAGGAAACAATGGCTGATGAGAATGACGCAACTCTCTCTCTCTCTCTCTCTCTCTCTCTCTCTCTCTCTCTCTCTCTCTCTCTCTCTCTCTCTCTCTCTCTCTCTCTCTCTCTCTCTCGCTCTCTCTCTCTCTCTCTTACAGGTGCAGAGAGAGAGAGAAGATTTACATAGAAAATCAGACCACAGACCCCATGGTCCAGACTAGGTGGTCTGTCCTTAAACCTAAGTGATTTTACATTAATCAAAAGGCTCCTAAACGTTGCATTTCTACTCTAGTTGATATTAAGTTGAAGGAAGCGACGGTCGAGCTTATTTTTGAAGGAGTCAATCGTGTTACACTGGACCACTGATGGTGGAAGCTTATTCCATTCTCGCACTACAACGTTGGTGAAGAAAAATTTGGTGCAGTCTGAATTTACTTGTCTATGAGTTTTACGCCATTGTTCCTCGTGCGCAAAGTGTCATCGATCATAAACAATGTTTATCTGTCTACATTCGTGAAACCATCAAGTATTTTAAAACATTCGATCAGTTTTTCCTCTGAGGCGACGTTTCTCAAGAGAACATGTTAAGGGTAGAAAGCCTTTCTTCGTAGGATTTGTTGCGCAAGGAAGGGATAATTTTCGTTGCCCGACGCTGAACACCTTCTAATTTAGCAATATCCTTTGCATGGTGGGGAGACCAAAACTGTACCGCATATTCCAAGTGGGGTCTGACTAAACTATTGTAGAGCGGGAGTATTACATCTTTATTCTTGAATAAAAAGTTTCTTTTAATGAAGCCCAACATTCTGTTCGCTTTATTTGCTGCATCGATGCATTGCTGTGAGAATTTGAGGTTTGACGCGATTTTGATCCCCAAGTCCTTGACGCATTGAACGCTTTTGAGTTTAACGCTGTGCATTTCGTAATCGAACTTCTTATTCCTCGTTCCAACTTGAAGAACCTGGCACTTGTTTACGTTAAAGGGCATCTCCCATCTATCCGACCAAACTGAAATTTTGTGCAAATCCTCTTGGAGGCTTTGCCTGTCTTCGTCAGTGAGAACCGAGTTACCAATCTTTGTGTCGTCTGCAAATTTACTAATGCGATTATTGAGTCCAACATCCACGTCGTTGATGTAAATAATGAAGAGCACTGGGCCAAGAACCGAGCCCTGAGGGACGCCACTAGTGACCGGCGCCCACTCTGAGTTAAATCCGTCAATCACTACTCTTTGTTGTCTGTTGCTCAACCAATTCGCGATCCATTGGTGTACTTGACCGTCAATACCTATTTGCTTTAATTTGTAAAGTAATTTACGATGTGGGACTTTATCAAACGCTTTCTGGAAATCAAGGTAGACTACGTCCAGTGATTTGGTTACGTCATAAACAGTGAAGAGGTCGTTATAAAAGGTTAATAGGTTTGATAGGCAGGATCTTTTGTTTCGGAAGCCATGTTGTGAGTCCCCAATTAATGAGTGGCTTTCAAGGTAACTCACAATTTTGTCTCTAATTATGCCCTCAAGTAGCTTACCTACAACCGAAGTTAGACTAATGGTCCTGTAATTACCTGGTACTTTTTTGTCTCCTTTCTTAAAAATCGGTGTCACGTTAGCCTTATTCCAATCTGAAGGGACGATGCCTTGTCGCAAGGACATATTGTATACGGTTGTGAGGGAGGAGAGTATTTCGCTCTTTGTTTCTTTCAGCAGAGTTGTATATACTTTGTCAGGTCCAGGACTTTTATTTGTTTTAAGTGATTTGAGGGCTTTAAGGACTTCATCGGGTTTTACTTCAAAGTTAGGCAATGCATGTTCGGGATTTACATTAGTACTGGTGTTGATGGTAGTGATGGGAGGACTGTTATTATTAAACACCGAGGAAAAGTAATTGTTTAATAGGTTTGCAACGTGTTGGCTGTCAGTCATTAGTGCACCGTCGCTGTTTGTTAAGGGTCCAATTCCACTTCTGATTGCCTTTCTGTTGTTTATGTAACTGAAGAAGGATTTCGGATTATTTTTAGTTGGCTGCAATATTTTCTTCATATCTACGCTTTGCCTGACGCACTAATCTGTTTACTCGTCGCCTGGCATCATTGTAGAGTCTAATGTTTTCGGGCGTGCTTTGTTCTTTCTTTAACCTGTAAAACAATTTTCTCTCCTTGACTGAGTGTTTAATTTCGCTATTAAACCAAGGTGGGCTTTTATTAGTGTTAATTCGCTTCTCGCACAAAGGGACAAATGTGTCCTGCTGAGTGAGTAAGTGATTTTTAAAGCTTAGCCAGGCGTCCTCTACATTGCCATCATCTGATAGTTGCATATCTATTAGTTTTCGTCGGATTTCTACGAAGTTGGCTCTTTTGAAATTGGGCACCTTTACTTTATTTTCAGTCACCGACGAGAGAGAGAGAGAGATGAGTTAGGGTTGGTTCGTGGTTGTCAGCGCTTGACCTTGACAATGTCTGTCTCTCTCTCTATCTATCTATCTATCTCTCTCTCTCTCTCTCTCTCTCTCTCTTATTTGCTGTGACAGAGAGAGTGAGAGAGAGAGAGAGAGAGAGAGAGAGAGAGATAGAGAGTTGCGTCATTCTCATCGGCCAATGCAAGGTCTCTCTCTCTCTCTCTCTCTCTCTCTCTCTCTCTCTCTCTCTCTCTCTCTCTCTCTCTCTCTCTCTCTCTATCTCTCTCTGCATCTAAGAGAGAGAGAGAAAGAAGAGAGAGAGTTACGTCAAACTCATCGGCCAATGTCAAGGTCAGTCTCTCTCTCTCTCTCTCTCTCTCTCTCTCTATCTCTCTCTCTCTCTCTCTCTCTCTCTCTGCATCTAAGAGAAAGAGAGAGAGAAGAAGAGAGAAGAAGAAGAGAGAGAGTTACATCATTTTCATCGGCCAATGTCAAGGTTAATCTCTCTCTCTCTCTCTCTCTCTCTCTCTCTCTCTCTCTCTCTCTCTCTCTCTCTCTCTCTCTCTCTCTCTCTCTCTCTCTCTCTCTCTAACTCTCTCTCTCTGCATCTAAGAGAGAGAGAGAGAGAGAGAGAGAAGGAAGGCAGAGAGGCAGGGTGTAGGGGGCAAAGAGGGAAAGGAGGGAGGCAGCAGCCAATCAGGAGGTATCAAAGCGTGACGTCACTGCAGGGGTTGGGGCTAGCTTCCGCGCGACAAAATCCTAACAACATTTTGTAAATATGCGTAACGGACATTATTTTACTTTGTTCCCCGTCTCACAGCAGTACTTCTCATACTTCTCATCGGTTAGTTCTCATTATTCTATACTATAATTTATTCGACACGCAGTGTGGGCCGAGTAGTTTTCCCATTAAATCACTAATAAAATGAGACTTTTCAATGCCTGTTGTGCACCCGTCGCCGCCACCGCAAAATATCTCTCAGGGAGGTTCAACTTGTTTACTGTTTCTATACTTCAGTCACTGCTCACAAAGATCACAAGTGGACAAACTAGAACAAAACCAGGCAAATTAATGTTTTTTTTCCTGCTGTGTATTCCCCCACCGCGCATGCATGCATGGGGGAAAGAAGAGCGACATTTCTGCGGAAATATTTTTCCCGCATTACCGACTCACCGCGAGGGCCCACGAGCGGCACAACGAAATGTTTCTTTGAGTCTCGCTCCATCCCCCCAAAAAGCCAGACTTGAGACAAAGCACGGCCTCTGCCGTACTTTCGCCTCACAGTGAGGGTTTCGTCGATTTCGACAGTCACCCCAGGCCACCAATACTGTCTTGATTGGCAATCCAGTGCTCAGTCACCTCATTACAAAACGACCGCCAGTCAACTGACGTTCGACGTGAAATTTGCAAGCACTCGATCACTGTATTGTGGTTCCAGTTCTTCTGAAGCCAGTGTTTGACGAAGAGGACCACTTTCCAAAGTGAAAGGCGCACTCTCTGCAGGAAAGTGCCCTTGTAGTCCCCGACAGTGAAGTCACAGTACCCCCGTTTTATTAGTTTTTTGATAACGATACTGGCCCTACACCTCCACTCGTGCCTTTCCCCACGGAAAACACAAGTAATACCACACTTCCCACACTACACTGCACTATTAAGTACTCCGTGATCACGTAAAAACTGAAAAGACTATTTTTCTTGAAGAACTGCGCGATATAAGAGAAAAAGTCGTGAGAGCAGTCACCGAAAAGAAACAAGTTCTTGGACTGATTCAAATTTCGCCTCCTTCCTCTTCCCAGATGAAATAATAGGCTGTGATTGGGTACGTAAATCATGTATTGTTCTTATTTGCCGCGGCATTCTCTTTTGAAAAAGGCCAATGAGATTGATAGATCCGTGCCGAGTTACCAGCGCAACATAGCGGTGGAAATTATGACACGCTCACTCAGTCACTAGGGATGGGCAGGTACCGTTAATTTAAGTACGTAGTACCGGTACCGAAAACTCAGGTACCGGTACCGATACCGTAAAGAGTAAATTTGTTTTATCTGAATGATGTTTGATGAAATTCCTAATGAAATTTTCTGTAAAGAAAACTCTCTCTCTCTCTCTCTCTCTCTCTCTCTCTCTCTCTCTCTCTCTCTCTCTCTCTCTCTCTCTCTCTCTCTCTCTCTCTCTCTCTCTCTCTCTCTCTCTCTACACCTCCATTATTTATCATCTTATATATATATATATATATATATATATATATATATATATATATATATATATATATATATATATATATATATATATATATATATATATATATATATATATATATATATATATATATATATATATATATATATATATATATATATATATATATATATATATATATATATATATATATATATATATATATATATTATTCTTCATATCAAAATCCTCGCAAGGGAGTCAAACTGTGATTTCGTTTATGCTTTGTGTGTATGGTGTGTGTGATCTCTCTCTCTCTCTCTCTCCTGAAGGAAGTGAATATTTTCTCGATAATTTTTTTATAGCATATATAACAGTAACAGTATACATTAGCAAACCTTTCATAAAAAAAAGAATCGGACATGAAGAATTATCTAATAGATAAGTTAATAAAATGATGGAGGCGGGAGGGAGGATGGAAACAAGGCAGGGCAAAATGGCGGGAAGATGGGCAGCGCGACTCGCATAGCATGGCCTAACAGTTAGGCCCTAACTCGTCCCCACACTCCACAGCCAGGCATGGCGGGCGAGCGTGTCACTATGTATAAGCGCCGGTATTGGGAATCCAACCGATACTAGTAGCGGTAATAGTACCGTTAGGGTTCCGATACTCTAACGGTAACCGCAGTACCGACTAGTTCCGATACTACACGGTACTAACCAGTACCGAGTAATATCGGTATTACTCGGTATTGCTCAGTACCGAGTAGTATCGGTACTACTCGGTACTGGTTAGTACTTACAAGAAACTGTGTAACCAACGACGCCTCCGACAAGCGAACCCATACAACACGATGCGGCCAAACCAGGAGTCACATTTCCATTTTGTACACAAATGCACGCAGTCTATTACCCAAAAAGGACGAAATTAGGGCGTATATTGCTACTGAGAATCCAGATGTGGTAGCCATCACAAAGACTTGGGCCAATTCTGCACATCTAGTATCTGAACTGTCATTTCCCGGGTACGAAAGCTTCCAAAAAAATCGAATGCACAAGAAAGGAGGAGGAGTAATTTGCTACGTAAAAAGTACGCTCCCTGCCATAAAAATAGACAAACAGGACGCAGAGAATTACGACTCCGTCTATGTGGAAATAACCGCGAATAATAAGAAAATAACACTTGTGACCGTATACAGGCCTCCAAAAAAACAGGCAGCAGACGACACTGGCCCTGTACGAAGAGCTTCACTCTTTAACACAAAGCAAAGAAACAATAATAATTGGGGACTTTAATTGCCCTAACATTGACTGGGGACAATTGACTGGAGATCAAGAGGGTAACAGGCTTATAGAAATGGTGGAGGATTCGTTCCTCACTCAAGTAGTAACTCAACCGACAAGAGAAAACAATCTGCTGGATCTGGTATTAGTAAGCGACCCCGACCTCACTCGCGTCTGTGAAGTTGGTGAAAAAAATTAATGGTTGCGATCACCACATAATCCGTTTCAATGTCAACATAAGTCACAAAGTCGTAGAAAATCCGTCAGTGATACCAGACTACAAAAAAAGCAAATTTCAACCTAGCCCGTGAGCTGCTTCCCTCTGCGACCTGGGGCCAACTTCACCTAACCGACAATACAATCGACAACGTGTGGAACGACTTCAAAGATAAGCTTTTGGGAGTAGAAAAAGCTACAGTGCCTACGAAACCCAGGCGAGTAAATGGTGCCGTAGATCCACCGTGGATGACCAGAGAAATAAAAAGGGCGGTAAACTTTAAAAAAAGGAATTATAACCTAATGAAAGAGAATGACACGGCCGAAGCCCGTGCACAGTACCACAACAGTCTCAGAGCTTGTCGCACCCTTATTCGGAGTAGTAAACGCAACTACGAAAAACAAACAGCGCGTGACATCAAGACAAACTCAAAAAAATTCTTCACATACATCAGATCGAAAAAGAAAGTAAAATCCAGTATTGGTCCCCTGACAGACGAGACTGGATCAGTAACTCAGGACAGTAAACAGATGGCCAGAATCCTCAACAGTAACTTCGCATCCGTATTCACAGTCGAGGACATCGAAACCATTCCCGAGAGCCCTGACCCGCCGAGGGGGATCACGCCCCTGGAAATTGACTCAATATGCGACCAAGAAGTGAAAAAAAGTATTTGGACAAACTCGACACGAGCAAGTCAACAGGACCTGACCTGACCTGAGCTTAAACAACAAATACCTCAGCCACTCACTAACATATTCAACCAGTCTGTTCAGTTGAACAAGGTCCCGGAGGACTGGAAGATGGCGAACGTAACACCGATTTTCAAAAAAGGGACAAAAGCGTTGCATTAAACTATAGGCCCATAAGTCTGACATCAGTGGCAGGAAAAATACTGGAAAAGATTAATAGAGGCAAACTTGTCAAGTTTCTAGAATACAATAATGTTATCTCCGACACCCAGCATGGCTTCAGAAACAAGCGCTCCTGCCTTACGAATTTATTAGACTTCTTCCAAGGTATATATAAGAACTGAGATGCCCACATCCCCAGTGATGTTATATATGGACTTTCAGAAAGCCTTCGACAAGGTACCGCACGAGCGACTCCTTAAGAAACTGCACCCGGCTGGCATTGTAGCCAATCTGATCACGTGGATAAGATATTGGCTCACCGACAGAAAACAACGAGTACTACTCAACAGACAGCCTTCCGATTGGCTTCCAGTCACTAGTGGAGTGCCTCAAGGGTCAGTGCTGGGACCCATTCTCTTCATCATATATATCAACGACCTCGAATCAGGACTGAAATCCACAATATCGAAATTTGCTGATGACACCAAGGTGGGTGGAAAGGCCCTCACAAAGACCGACTGCGAAATCATTCAGAAAGACCTCAATCACATTATCGAATGGTCGGAAAAATGGCAAATGTTATTTAATGTTGACAAATGCAAAGTCATGCACATTGGGTCCATAAATAGTAACCACACATACATCATGAATGGGAAACCTCTGCAAGTGATGCAGGAGGAAAAGGATCTTAAAGTCACTATCAGCAGTGACCTGAAACACGCGAATCATTGTAAAAGAGCATACAACAAAGCCAACACTATGCTCGGGTTCATAGCGAGGAACTTCGAGTGTAAAACGCCAGACGTGATGCTATCCTTATACAATTCCATGGTAAGACCGCACCTCGAGTATGCAGTACAGTTCTGGTCTCCTAATTACAGAAAGGACGTTGATTTACTTGAAAGGATTCAACGTCGCGCCACGAAGATGATACCAACCTTAAGGGCTCAACCGTACGAGGAACGACTCAAGCGACTCAATCTCTTTACATTGGAGAAAAGACGCCTACGAGGGGATATGATTCAAGTCTTCAAGTATCTGAAATAATTCAATAACGTCGATTACTCCAAATTCTTTGAACTGCAAACCAACCCAAGAACTAGAAATAACGGTTTACCCATTCAGTCTAGTCGATGTAACACAGACATCGGAAGGAGTTTCTTTTCAAACCACTGGAACAATCTTCCTTCAGAAGTAGTAAATGCGAATACCATCAACTCCTTCAAATATAGAATCGACCGTCATTTCGCTGCGTCGGGAATAAACTGAATATCGAGGTGCTTTCATCTGCTCCCCAGGCCCCAAGTGGCTGTCGAGCAGATTAAATCACCAAAGCGGGCAACCTCGTAATGAGCCAATAGGCTTTCTGTTGCCTGCATTTCCATGTTTCCATGTTTCCATGATACTACTCCGTCCTGGTTAGTACCGAGTAGTATCGGTACTACTCGGTACTGCGGTTACCGTTAGAGTATCGGAACCCTAACGGTACAGTTGGATTCCCAATACCGGCGCTTATAGTGACATGCTCGCCCGCCATGCCTGGCTGTGGAGTGTGGGGACGAGTTAAGCCCCGTTCACACTGTGCTGACTCTGGGCCACGACAACCCAAGACTCTAGGGTACAAGAGGTCTTGGGTGTTGATGTGAAAGGGTCGGGCATGTCTTGAAAGAGGTCTTGGGATTGTTGCCGAATGCTGCGCCGACGTCGTGACGGGAGTTTGGAGTCATGACGGTTAGCGCAAAAAAGTATTTCATGCTAAACTTTCATGACAAAAGTCGGCAAGAGTCTGGACCAACCGTCACTTCCGGTTGAGGTCTGAGGGAGGTCGGGGGCAGTCGTCAAGACTGTCGTCAACAGTCTTGGCTTGTCTCGAGATAGTCGTGACGACTGTCGGAGCCATTTTTCAAATTGTTACCGTTTCCTGTCGGCACAGTTGTCTGTGCCGACTACTTAAGAATGGTGAGGGACTGTCGTAACGACAGTCTTCGCCTAATAAAGGACGTTCGTGACGACTGCCGGCTCAGAAATATTGGCTAACACTGCCGCCATCAAGAAATATATATTTTTCTTTTGCAATCACAAGCACTATAACAACTTCTGGGCATGGTTACGTTTCGCTGGCACAAACTTGGGAGCCGCATAGTACGCACGCACTCCTTTTGCCTCGATCTCTCTTGTGTTGAATGACACAACTAGGGTTGCCTCCCTGATGTCAGAAAAATGTGGAATGCAACATCTCACTCTCCAATGCGGAATGGATCCATATTTAAAGGAACGGGTGACAGCCCTAAAATTTGTCGAGTATGCAATGAGTGACAGCCGCAGCACGCTGTTGGTGGAGGCAAGAGGGAGGGGGGAGGGACGTTACGTCGCGTAGTTTACACGTATTTTAGGACAAACCTTTGACAAATTTTACGGGCTGGTTTTGTTATTAACCGAAAAATGCGCTCCCTACAATTTTAAGATACTGAATTTTATCTGCTTGACCATTCAGATAACAAAATACCGTACGGAACAGATGCCGTTCCGTATTGGTTCAAAACGGAACGCTACATTTCTTTCTCGAATACAGAGCGATTCCGTAATTTAAGGAACGTCGGCGAACTCCTTGGCAACTGTGGGCCAGCTAGTCGGGCAAACAGTTGACAGACAATTTGTGGCGAGATGCAGAAAACATTGCTAAAAAACACTGCTAACACTAACAGCGTTGTTACTCGACAACCTTGCTAAACTCGATTCAGAAACTAGTCATAGCAACGTTGTTAATACATAGATAAGAAGGAAAGGTAACTGATTAGCGGGGAGTCAACAACCAATCACAGTGAGTTTTACAGCGAGCTGCGCCAATCACAAGTCTGTCTCGTCCCAGCTGTGTTTACATTGTCTCGCCTTCGGAGGAAGAATACAAGGAAAGGGCATGACGTCACAGAAGGCCAAAAGACTGCAGTCATGCCCTCTCCTTGTATTTTTCCTCCAAACTCCGTGCCATCCAGCCGGCTGTGGGAGATAACCCTGCAATGGGTATACCCTATTTATGTTACAAGACATAAATCATACTACTTGGTTGTGATAAATTGTTGTTCTTCCACATACATAAAATGGTAAATTTTCGGTCTTTCACCAGTGTCTATTCCGGACGAAACTATTTTTTTCTGGTAGTTTCAACTTGTTTTGAATTCGATCCCCCTGGGTGTTACGCTCTCCCTCCCAGCCCCCACACTGCCTCCCGAGGCGCCCGCAAAAAGCCCACTAAGTTTCAATTATCGCTGTCAGTTGTAGCTGCGTATGTGGAGGATGACATGAACCCCTTCTCCTCCTCACAGTTGCCAGATTATCGTACTCGATCAGAACCTCGTATTTACCGGTTTCTGAGCCATACCAATAACTATTGTAAAAAACGCACCAATAATTAACCATTTTAACGATAACTATATAAGAAGGCAGTTACTGGGGTCGAGGAGGCAGTTTTGGGGTTGAAAATTGGCAAGCAACATGGGGCCGCCGCCGCCTCCTCCCTCCCGGAGGAAAGGGTCAGGCATGTCTTGAAGAGGTCTTGAGACTGCTGCGCCGACGTCGTGACAGAGGTCTGGACCAACCGTCACTTCCGGTTGAGGTCTGAGGGAGGTCTGGGTCAGTCGTGACGACTGTCGTCAACAGTCTTGGCTTGTCTTGAGACAGTCGTGACGACTGTCGGGGCCATTTTTCAAATTTTTACCGTTTCCTGTCGGCACTGTCGTGACGACAGTCTTCGGCTAATGAAGGACGTTCGTGACGACTGTCGGCTCAGTAATATTGGCTAACACTGCCGCCATCAAGAATTTTTTTTTTTTTTGCAATCATAAGCAAAATAACAACATATGGGCATGGTTATGTTTCGCTTGCACAAACTTGGGAGCCGCATAGTACGCACGCACTCCTTTTGCCTCGATCTCTCTTGTGTTGAATGACAACTAGGGTTGCCTCCCTGATGTCAGAAAAATGTGGAATGCAACATCTCACTCTCCAATACGAAATGGATCCATATTTAAAGGAACGGATGGCAACCCTATAATTTATCGAGCATGCAATGAGTGACAGCCGCAGCACGCTGCTGGTGGTGGCAAGAGGGAGGGGGGGACGTTACGTCGCGTATTTTACACGTATTTTAGGACGAACCTTTGACGAATTTTACGGGTTGGTTTTGTGATTAACCGAAAAATGCGCTCACTACAGTTTTCAGATAATGAATTTTATCTGCTTGACCATTCAGATAACAAAATACCGTACGGAACAAGTGCCGTTCCGTATTGGTTCAAAACGGAACGATACGTTTCATTCTCGAATACAGAGCGATTCCGTATTTTAAGGGTCGGCAAGGCTGCCGCCAAGACAGTCGTCAAGACAGTCACAAAGACGGTCAGGAAGACCGTCGGCCAACTCCTTGGCAATTGTCGGCCAGCTAGTCGGCCAACCAGTTGACAGACAATCTGGAAGACTGCTGTCAAGACCGTCTACGACTGTCGGCCAATCGGTCGGCAGATTCGTGGTTGTCGTAAACATGGCGCCATTTAAAAAAATGACCGTTGAGATTCGTCTTGAGACTAGTTGGCAGCATGTCGCAAACATTCTGCCAACTAGTTGGCCGAATGTCCCAAACAGTCGGCAGTCATGGTAGCCGACACCAAAATGCCAAAAAATTCTTGTCAAATGCAGAAGTCGCTGGGTTGTCGTGGCCCAGAGTCGGCACAGTGTGAACGGGGCTTGAGGCCTTAATTGTTGTGCGAGTCGCTGCCCGTCTTCCCGCTATTTTGTCCTGCCTTGTTGTTTCCATTCTCCCTCCCGCCTCCATTATTGTATTAACTTATCTATTAGATAATTCTTCATGTCCGATTCTTTTTTCTTTAAAGGTTTGCTAATATATACTGTTATTTTTATTAGACTATGAGGCCATCCATAATAAATATATATGGTAATTTTTTTTATCGACAAATAACTATTCACTTCATTCTGGGGAGAGAGAGAGAGAGAGAGAGAGAGAGAGAGAGAGAGAGAGAGAGAGAGAGAGAGAGAGAATATCCATATCACCGAGATATTCACTCAGGCGCTCAGTCTCAGCCTCTCACTCGTGTGAGGAAGAAATGAGGTACATCATAAGCGACTGGTCAGTATCGGTATCGGTACCGAGCAGTCTGGTACCAGTACAAAGAAACACAAAGTAAGAACAAACAACAGCAGACCTGCTGGTCCTTACGAGGCTGTTTGTAACAAGCTACACTAACTATCTAATCAAAGGTGGAAGATGAAGGACAGCAAAGGCGAAGGCTCCTCCCCACCCCCCCATCCTTCCAGCCAAAGCTGGCAGGAAAGGAAAAAGAACCATGCAGTATGGAAAAACTGCATGGAAATTATGTAGGAAAGAGGAAAGAACTACCATTACTGCTACCACTAACCGGGCGATAAAAGCGGACAAGGACACCAGTATTCGAAAGAACTTAACGTTATTCCGACAATGAGTAATATCTTAGTTGCTGGTTGGATTCAAAATTGTTATAGTAGGATATCAATATATTATTATTATTATTATTATTATTATTTAATATCACCACGAATTAGGCATACAATTGTCAATGAAAAAACCCACGACAGATAGATCACGCCACCTTATAGGAATGTCGTCCATCAGTGTTTACCGTCTCAGTTTTGTATACTTCGCACTCCGATGGTGCGTGGAGGTCACCTTGACATACGTGACCAATTGTAACAATTATTTTCCAACCTGCAACTCGCCACTCCTTCACGAGAGTCCGACTGACACACAACGACAGTCGCTCTCGCTCCGTCGCTTCTTGTACATAAAGGCTACGAATATAATTCGCCTTAAGGAAGCTGAAGTCTTAATCAACACCCCTTTAAACGCCCCCCGACAAGCCCGTTACAAAATAGTTGTCTAATATATTCTTGAAGGTCGTAACTGTTGTACTATCAACGACATTACAGGGTAGAGAGTTCCAAACATTAACAACTCGACTGAAGAAGAAGTGTTTAGCTTCGTGCGACGAGAATCTTTTACCACTTATCTTCAAATTGTGATTTCTTCTTGTTCTATTTGGTCGATCAATTGTGAAGTAATCTTCCGCATTAATATCACTGAATCCTTTAAACATTTTAAACACTCCTATTAGATCGCCTCGCATTCTTCGTTTTGATAGACTGAATAAATTTACTTCTTTAAGCCTTTGTTCATATGATAAATTTCTCAACCTAGGAATCATCTTTGTTACTCTTCGTTGAACCCGTTCCAACTTTTCTATGTCTTTTCTGTAGTAGGGAGACCAAAACTGTACACAGTACTCTAGACGGGGTCGAACCAATGAATTATACAGTTTTAATATTACTTTTTCCGATTTATTATTAAAGACTCGTCCGATGAAGCCAACCAATTTGTTTGCAGTTTTAACTACCTCTGAACAATGCTGACCGGGCTTTAAATCGCTTGATATAGTGATTCCAAAATCCTTTTCTTTACTTACTGCAGAAAGTTGTTGGCCATTCATTACGTACCGAACGCGATTGTTATTTTTTCCGATGTGCAACACTTTACATTTGTCAACGTTAAATTTCATTTGCCATTGATTAGCCCAACGTGCAAGTTGATCTATATCTGATTATAAAGCTTCTTCGTCGAGTGTCGCAGTTACTTTACTAGCAATTTTTGTGTCATCAGCAAATTTTGATACTTTGCAAGTGAGCCCATCATCGATATCATTAACATAAATTAAGAAGAGCATGGGGCCAAGCACTGATCCTTGAGGTACGCCGGTTCTGACGTCGAGCCAGTTAGATGTAACACCGTTTAGAACTACTCTCTGTTTCCGCTCAGAGAGCCAGTCCACAAGCCAATTGTGAATGTTACCCGAGATACCGTGCGCCAATAGTTTGCTGAGCAATCGTTGGTGGGGGACCTTATCAAATGCCTTTTGAAAATCCAGATATATGATATCTACTGATCAGCTATCATCGAACAAACTCAAAAATATAATGAAAAAAATCAAGTTAGTTAAACACGAACGTTTACTACGGAAGCCATGTTGCGAATTATTTATCATATTATTTTCTTCAAAAAAATTCACCATATTGTCGCGAATGATAGTCTCCATTAACTTACAAACAATCGATGTCAGGCAAATTGGTCGATAGTTTCCTGGATGAGACTTGTCCCCCTTTTTGAAAATTGGTGTGACATTTGCAAGTTTCCAATCTGACGGAACTTTTCCAGCTGTTAAAGATTTATTGAATATGATGGAGAGCGGTTTACAAATTTGATGTTTGATTTCTTTTAAGACCCTAGGGGTAATTTGTCTGGACCAGGAGCTTTGATTACTTTAATATTTTCAATTGTGCGTAAAATGTCACTTTCTACGATGAGCAAGCCACTTAACATCTTTTCGGTCCTTCTAACCTCCGGTGGTTGAGGTGATAAACAATCTTCGTCGGTAAATACGGATGCGAAAAAGTTATTTAGGATTGTAGCCATTTCATTTTCATCGCTCGTGTGGTTACCATTATCATTAACAAGCTGTCCGATACCACAAGTGAGTGACTTTTTATTATTTACATAGCTAAAAAAATCTTTAGGATTAGATTTACTCGTTTCCGCTATATATTCTTCAAGATTTTTCTTGCTTCGCTTTATTAATTTCTTGGTTTCGCGGCGAATTCTGTCCAACTCTAGTTTGTCAGCCTCACTCTGAGTTGATATGTATCTACTGTATACGCGTTTTTTAAGAGATAGGCTATTTTAAATTTCGTTATTCCACCATTTGGGTTTCTTCTTAAAAGCTGAACGTCTGTTTCGATAGGGTACGCATATGCTTATGGCATTGTTCAATATTATGGTGAAGGCCCCCCAAGATTTATCAATATCTGTTTCCGCCGAGATTTCAGTCCAGTCAGAATTATTTAGAATTGATCGGAGTCTTACGAAATTCGCTCTCTGATAATCAGGCACCTTTTCTTTGCTAGGAGTTACTTTACTTTCTTTCATATTGATGCTGAATGTGATTGTTCGGTGATCGCTAGAACAAAAAATTGGACCAACATTTACTTCGTGGCCGAAGTGATAGCGTACTGGACCCACATTCGCCGCGTGATGGACGACGCGGGTTCGAATCCTCACGCTACCACTCGGATTTTTCAGTCACCGCCGAGTGGCTTAAAACTACCCACATGCTGTCCTGAAGACCACCCATCAACCAGGACCCGAGAGAAAGCCGTCCAAGCGAATCAAGAACGAGTTCCGGGGGGCAGCATGAGCCAATGCAAGATGGCGCCACTATAAACACTCGCCTGCGCCAGAACGGGCTGGGCCGACCATCAGGCCCCACCTGGAAGAAGTCTTAGGCCGACCATCAGGCCCCACCGGGAAGATGCCTACCGGCTCAATAGGCAACAACGTAAAAAAAAAAAAAAAAAGAAAAAAAAAAACTAGATCAGCTGTCGTTGAAAAGATAAGGTCAAGTATATTATTTTCCCGAGTCGGTTCTTCAACGTGTTGATGTAAATCACTTTCTAGTAAATTTGTGTACAGGTCGAGCCCTGTATGACAGTTCAACGGTTCACCCCATCTTTTCACTGGCAAGTTAAAGTCCCCAACAATTACTGCCTCGCAATTGCTACTTGTTTCTAATAATAATTCACTTAATGCGTGGTCGATATCAAGAGTCTGCCTTGGCGGTCTGTAGATAAGTCCAATTACTATTTTACGAGATTTATTTTTGATTTCAATAAAGACCGTGTCTACGTTGGTTATAATATCTGTTTTCACGTAAAACGGGTACACGTTTAGGTTTTACGCCCCCCCCCCCCCCCCCCCCCGTGACGTCCCGAGGCGGCCGCAAGGAACTCGCAAACTTTTCAAAAATCGCTAGCGGCGTTTCTAGCAGTTTTCGAAACACATATGTGGGGTTCAAAATGCATAGAATAATGAAATACAGTATAACCGATGAGAAGTGTGAGAAGTACCGCTGTGAGACAGGGAACAAGGTAATATAATACCTGGTATCGGTGTCCTCAACACGTGCTGATATCTTCCCTTGCCCGCCTGCTGACTCATCTTCCGTTGTGGTGCCCGTGCAAGGCCGTGTCCATGTTTCTAGGCCCACATCTGGGTTTGCAATCTTGTGACGTCATCCACGGAATATGTTGGTTTTCAGTTTGCGAACAGCCATCGTACAGAGAAGGTTCGTGTTCAGCTCCGCCGGGCATCAATTCATCTTAATCTTCTTTAAAACTAAATTCATACAAGATAAGGGTGTTAAATGTTTCATAGAAAATCTAATGCTGGGGTCACACATTCCCGAATATGGCCCCGATTGCTCCCGAAGAAACGTTTAATAGTAGTTGGCAACCGATTACGTACATCGAATGGGTATGTAACGAAATTCGAAATGAAAAATGTGTATGTTCGGTAGTGTTGTCACGAGGGCCGGGAGAGGCCACGAGGGTCTGGAGGAATTTAAGCACGAAGCCCGCAGCCCCGATAACTTTGAACTGCACAAAGCGATCGGCCCGCGTGGCCCAACTGTCACTCATCGTGAGTTTTTCCCGAAGTTCGACGCTATATTTACGATGATCTGCTATATTTACGATGATCTGAACCATCCCCGAACTTCGGGGTGGTACACAGAAGTTCGGGGCGGCACGACGAACTTCGGAAATAATGCCGAAGTTCTCGAGCAATCTGGCAACAGCGCCGCACATCGTGTGGCGCGTAAAAGCCGGCATAGGCGGTCGGGGGGTATATAAGGAACCACGGTGCCCCTTGACGACACGATGTTTACCTAACACGAGCCATCCCTGTCCGCGACGGCCTCCTCGCCATCCTTAGCGAGGCTAATGACACGGACAATCTATTCAAACAGACGACACTCAAGGATTTCGTTGCCGAACATTTCATCCCAGTTCTGCCCCTGGACATCAAGGCGAAAGAACAGTCCTCCACGGTCCTCCTCTTCGGCGTGGACTCTCGCATCCAACAGCACACTCCAACATAAATTCGGGATGAAGTACAGCGTCTCAACGACTTCGCTGATAACAACATAGACATGGTTTACAAATTCCCGAACGCCCCCGTACTCAAGATCACGTTTCTGGAGACTCCGCCTGCTCAAAAGTGTGGAGGCTGGATTGAAGCTGTTCAACCTCCGGATCCCAAGCCACAGCATAAAACAGGAAGAATACGTCCCAGTCCAGACCTGCATGCGCTTTTATAAGGTAGAAGAACACAACACCATCGATTGCCCGAAAGAAAAATAATTCAAAACTCGTTCAGAATGTGTCATGGAGGGCCATGTCTGGCAGTCCTGTACGTCTAACACGAAAAAATGCCTCAATTGTGGGGGAGACCACAGGACCCTCGCCCACAAGTGCTCCGTCCGCAAGGCAGCAACACAAAAAGTGAAGGACACTCTGACCCAGAAGAAGAACCAAACCTATGTCACCGCGGCCTCTACCAATCTCCTCAACTCCACACCACAAATCATGGCGTGTATCCTACATTCTTTAGCAATGGAACTGGGTTCTCCAGGCACTTACGCAAAGGAACTTCACGACACCCTCGCAGCCAACGGCCTCCCACCGATAACGATCCCGAATCCCCCTGACTCCAGCAAAATCATACGGAAGACTGTATCTCCTCAACTGGCCATCCCAACCCAACCTACTGGAGCCTCCGCTGCCGACCCCTCCTCCTCGGATGAAGACGAAGACGTAGAAGGGGCTCAAAGCGATGAAGAATCAGATGCAGAAACCACCCAACAACACAGTGCCCCTTAACCAGAAAAACACTACACAGTCCAGCGAGAGCGTAGCCCGCGCCTCAACCAATCACCCACTCACTCGCCCAGCCCTGCAAGAGGCCAGCAACAACACCAAGGCCTCCTCCAACCCCACACCACACCAGCCATCCCAAGACAACCAACCAAGCCGATCCCCATCTCCCACACCTCACAAATCAAAGAAGCCCAAGAACACACACAAAAAAAAAATTTGATTTGCATTTAGTACAAGTTGATCTTGGTTTGGACCTGTTAAGTAGAGTGTCATGTCATCAGCAAACAATATACTTTTAGCCTTAAAGAAAAGATTTGATATATCATTGATGTATATTAGAAACAGAATTGGGCCTAGAACACTTCCTTGAGGTACACCAAGCTTTACAGAGGTAGTAGATGATTTTTTGCCGCTAAATACAGTACATTGGTGTCTATTCGTTAGGTAATCTTTGAACCAAGAGAGTATTGGGCCTCTGATCCCATAGTGGTACATTTTGTTAATAAGAATCTTATGATGTAAGTATCAAAGGCTTTAGCAAAATCTATAAATATGGATAAGACATGGAGTTTTTTGTCAATTGCAGAAAGTACATCATTAGAAAATACATTTAAGGCTACAAAAGTGCTGTAGTTCCGCCTAAAACCATATTGAGAAGGGTTTAATATATTCTAAGTTTCAAGATATTCAATTAAATAAACCTTCATTAAAGTTTCAAATATTTTAGAAAAAATTGTAAGTTGAGATATTGGTCTATAATTTTTAGGGTCATCATCGGGACCAGACTTGTGGATAGGTGTAATTTTTGCAGTCTTCAACAGAGATGGAAAAGTTCCAGTTGTAACAGATTGATTAAAAAGTATAGCCAAAGGGATTGAAATCAAATGAGAGTTTCTTTTAATAACAGAGGGTGATATATCATTAATGCCTGATTTTTTATTGTTTAATGACTTAATTACTGTAGCCAAATCAAAGGTAGTAACAATAGGGCACATCATAGAATTTGGAAAGTTACCTTTAAGATAGTCTTTCGGGTCTATATTTATATTTGGGAGTTTTCTGTCAAGTTCAGATGCAATAGTGGAAAAGTATCTATTGAAGGCTTCCGATATATCTGACGGATCACTTAATACTGAATTACTATACTGCAATGACTTGATATTGTTTGCTTTGTATGTATTACCTTTTAATTCATTGATTGTCTGCCAAATCTTTTTGGTATTTCTGCGAAAATTTGTAAATATTTGGAAATAATAGTTCCTTTTGGCAACCCTAATAATCTGAGTAAGGTAATTTCTATATTGTTTAAAGGACTCATAAGAAACTGTTCCAAGTTTATACATTTTAAACAAGTTACATTTATGTTTGATAGATTTAAGTATTCCGCCTGTAAGCCAAGCATTATGAAGTATTTTTGTAGTTACATATTTTGTTTTAATGGGGAAACTTTTATTGTAACATTCATAAACTCTTTCATAGAAAAGATTAAAATTATCATTTGTATTTTCTAGATTTAGTAGTTCCTCCCAGTTTATTTTATGTAGCTCATTGGTAAATAGATTATGATTATTGGTGTTGAAGACTAAAATTTATCTTATGTTTGGTATTAGGTTTACATTGCTGATTGATATTAATAAATATGGGAAGATGGTCTGATATACAATAATGAAGGATTCCTGATAGTGAGGGAGGTGTGAAATTGGTCCATATTTGATCTAGTAGAGAGGGTTGACCAAGCTCAGGAGTATCGGGAAATCGTGTTGGTCTTGATATGTGGGGGAAATAATTAAGTGTTTGCATGGAATTAAGGAATAAATTAGTAGGAACATGAGTGTAATGTTCTAACAAATTAATGTTGAAGTCTCCTATAAGTAATGATTTGTTAAGTCTGAAAATGTCATTATTCAGCAGATCATTTATAACAGACGTGAATTCATTAACACCTATATGTTTACTGTTAGGCCTGTAAATAACGGCAATTACATAATTTGATTCACCTAGTATTAGTTTGGAAGTACAAATTTCAATATTTTCATTAATGAAGCAAAACTGGTTCCATAATTCTATCTTCAATGTATTATTAGTAAAGATAGATATCCCTCCATGTTCTCTTTCAGTTCTTACTAAGTGATATGGATCATCACAGTCTTCCAATGAATACAGATGTTTAGTGTGTTCTTGCAGCCATGTCTCAGTAATAGCAATAATGTCAGGTGGTTTTGGTAAACCATTAAGAAAAGATTTTAATACATCAAAGTTTTTGTGAAGTGATCTAATATTAATATGTATAATGTTAAGGTAGTTGTTATCTAATGACTTGGTTGCTGATATATAATCCTCAAAATTAAAATATCTAAATAAAGATTTAAGATCTCGCTGCCCTGATATTTTCTCTATTACATTTAATTGTAAGTTCAAGGAGAACACATCATTATCATCATACAAAGAATTATATAAATTATCCATATGTTGTAAACAAGATGACACGGATTAATAAATACAACACACTAAAGAATAAAAAAACAAAAGTAAATAGGGTAAGAAAGTCTCTCCAGGTATGCAGAGAGGAAGTTATGACTAAAATTAATCATATTGCTTGTAACAATAATAATTATTAATTTGTAATAACCACAGCAGTAGTTGTAGTAGCATTTGTAAGCATCTTAATAGAAGAAAAAACTAGCAGTGAACTAATAATAACAGTAACCTTAAAAATATTAACTTAAATAATGTTAATAGAATTGATAGCAGAAGTATAATTAATAGTAATAGTAGTAGTAGTAGTAGTAGTAGTAGTAGTAGTAGTAGTAGTAGTAGTAGTAGTAGTAGTGATAGTAAAAGTAGTAGTAGTAGTAGTAGTAGTAGTAGAGGTAGTTTCAAATATAGTAGTTCTGGTAGTAACAGTAGTAGTAGTAGTAGTAGTAGTAGTAGTAGTAGTAGTAGTAGTAATAGTAGTAGTAATAGTAGTAGTAGTAGTAGTAGCGTAGGGAGAGGACGTGCTGTGATTAGCTCCTTTGTTTTGTGTCATAAGTTAGGTCCTATAGCCGATACCGCCTTGGAATGTATACCTTCGTACGCGTGAACGTGCAGTGAACGTAACGAAATATAGTGCAATCTGGTGCCATTGACGATGCAGGTGTTAATTACGAATTACTGCTTTTGAGAGAGGCCGTGTGCTTGCCGGCAGTGTGAGAAACATCGGTGTAACGATAAATATTGGGTCAAGTGGCCCACGTCCCCTCGGTGCTTGTGAGCGACGCTCGACTCTGTGGCGGACGGCCGGAAGGTGGAAAATTGGAAGGCAGAGCTGAGGGAAAGAGGGAGGGAAAGAGGGAGAGAGGGGAAAGGAGGGAAAGAGAGTGGAGAAGAGGGGAGAGTGGTTGAGGAGGCGGGGAGGGGGGAGTGAGAGTAGAGAGAGAGAGGGAGAGAGAAGAGAGAGCAAGTTATAGTTTTTCCATGTACATCATCCAATATATTTTATCAGTATGTCAAATAGATTAAATGTCAGTGATTTATAGGGGAGTGGTGAGTTCTGGCAGGCGTGTCGGGATGGGCGGAGGTGGGTCAGTTTTCAAGACCGAGGGCAAACAGTAAACAGCCTCTAACCCCCCCCCACCCCCCTAACGCTACCCACGCACATCCCCTCACTTCCCGGGTCCCTGCTAACCCCGCCCCGCTGCCCAGGAACTTCCCACCCCCGCCTGAGGGCCATAAAACACAGAGTATCTGACTCGGGGAACTGCTGGTAATGATATCACTACTACTACTACTACTCAACTTTAATGTGTAGGGTCAGGTGCATTAGTAAAATTGTAAAGTGTTGGCGAGGAGCAATGGTAGTGGAAAAATAAACAATCATTCTAATATTACCGTAAAGGTAGAGTAAGCATATGTAAGTATATGTCTGTGTGTAGGTATATGGGGGGAGACAAGAGTCAAAGTGGGGTCTACTACTATTGCTCTATTCATCACCACAAATAGCAACTAAGATACACTAGCATGCATAATGGCACCGAAATGGAGCCCCCTCAATGTTGCATTTGTTCGTCTCGAAATCAAAACTGTGTTCAATGCTCGTGCGTAAGACGAGGCCAGCCCTGTGTAAACTGTAAGAGAGGTGGAGATTGTCGAAACCCAAACAATCAACGGCAGGATGTGGAAAATGGGGAGCAACCACAAGTGGTGCTGGGTGGACAGGCCAATGAAGGCGCTGGAGATGATCAGGTGGAGGGGGGTGCAGGTGGCGAGAGACAAGGGCAAGGTGACCTGGGTGAGGACGCCTCGCGCGAGCTCCGCTTCTGGCAGAGGTGGACACTCGAGGAGACAGAGGAGTGGGTGCGAGACGCTTACAATCATGTGGTAACGTTTTCTTCCAATAACGTATTTGAGGCCCCGAGATGTAACGCCACCAAAACCTTGATAGAGGAGAAAACCTACCTCATTAGAGCGTACAACAACTCCACGCAAATCGCCCCCTACGCTTTAAAGATTCTGGCCATACTACCGCACCTCATATGCCAACGGACTCACAAAAAGTCGAAACAATCTGAGGACGTGAAGGCGGTACAAAGAAGAATGGAGCTGTGGAGGAAAGGGGACGTCCGGAAGCTACTTGACGAGGCTAAAACACTGCAGGAGAGACTAGGCAGACGTAACAGTCGCAAGAAGGACAGTAACGACAGGGCCAGAAACTTTGCTGACAAGATGAGACAAGGCAAAGTGGCCATGGCAACTAGATCACTGTCAATAGAAGATGAGGCAGCGGGAGTCCTTCCCATGACGGAAGAGACACGCCAGATCCTCAAGGACAAGCATCCAGATGCTAGACCTGCACACCCAGAAATGAAGTTCCTTGGAGACTACACCCCACCGCATCGAGTTGTCTTCGACCATATTAGCGGTGACGTGATCTGGAAGCACGCCCTTCACACGCAGGGAGCTGGACCATCAGGCTTGGATGCCAAGGGGTGGAAACACCTCCTCAGTAAGAACATCTTTGGGAATCCAGCTGTGGATCTTCGCGACGCAATAGCCGCCCTAGCAAGAAAATTGGCGTCAGAGAATTGCCAACACCTCGAGCCTTTGATGGCCTGCCGGCTCATCCCGCTGGATAAAAAACCAGGCTGTCGCCCCATCGGGATAGGGAGGTGCTCAGGAGGATCATAGGCAAGGCTGTCATGGAGGTGGTGAAGGACGACGTGAGGAAGGCGGTGGGAAACCTCCAAGTGTGTGCGGGTCAGCAGGCTGGATGTGAAGCGGCCATTCACGCTGTCAGGAGAATGTTCGAAGACCCAGAATGCGAGGCGGTGCTGATGGTGGACGCTGCAAATGCGTTCAACAACATCAATAGGGAAACAGCACTGCACAACATCAAAATCAAGTGCCCTATATTCGCCCAATATATTGAAAATACATACAAGGAACATGCCAGACTGTTCATCAGCAGTCATAATGACCAACGACTTGGAGACCCGGTGGCCATACAATCCTCAGAGGGCACCACCCAGGGGACCAGTTGCCATGGCAATGTTTGCCCTGGGAATGATGAAGCTGCAGGACATCATCCGCCATGAAAACACCAACGTCAAACAGGTGGCGTATGCGGATGACCTCACCGGGGTAGGAAAGTCTGCAGACCTCAGGAAATGGTGGGACCTCGTCAATGAACATGGCCCTAAAATAGGGTACCATCCCAACGCCACGAAGTCTGTGGTGATTGTAAAACCAGAGGCATACGATCGGGCCAAAACAGCATTCCAGGGCAGTAACGTGAAACTGTCAGTGACTGGAGAAAGACACCGCGGGGCAGCCATTGGAACAGCTGAATACAAAACCGAATATGTGAAAACGGCTGTAAAGCGCTGGGAGTCCGAACTGCAGAGACTGAGCGAGATCGCCAAAACAGAACCGCAGGCAGCCTACGCAGCATTTACGTACGGTGTCAAGCATAAATGGAACTACCTCATGAGGACAGTTCCTGATGTTGCTCCGTTACTAGAACCTCTGGAAGATGCTATCAGAAACACCTTCATACCGGCGATAGCAAATGGGAGATGTCCCAGTGACCAGGAGAGAAGATTGCTGGAGTTGCCGCCAAGAATGGGTGGGCTCGGCATCACCAACCCGCAAAATCTGGCTGAGTCTGAATTCGGGAACTCAATCCGAATCACAGCCTCCTTGACCGGATATATTACCAATCAAAATGAAAGGGGAGAAGACAACCCTCAAGATATTAGGTGACTAAGGAATGAAATCTCCAAAAACAGAGAAGGAAAACAGAGAGACACTCTGAGTGACCTAATGAGAGAACTCCCAGAAGACACAAGGAGGAGGACAGATATTGCACAGGAAGTGGGCGCTTCAAACTGGCTAACCACACTACCTATCAGGGCAAAAGGCTTCAACTTAAACAAAAAAGAATTTACTGATGCCCTTGCCCTCAGGTATGGCTGGCCAGTGGATGGGCTCCCAAACATGTGTAACTGTGGCTCACCCTTCAACCAAAATCATGCCATGACATGCAAGAGAGGAGGTTTCGTCTGCATGAGACATGATGAAGTAAGAGACGTAACAGCTCAGATGCTGAAAGAAGTCTGCCACGACGTGACTGTGGAACCCATGCTGCTCCCTCTGCAAGGCGAACACCTCGCCAGACGCACCGCTAATGTTTCGAACGAAGCACGAGTGGATGTTAGCGCCAGAGGGTTTTGGACAGAGACCTGACCCTTGATGCAGCCCACAGAAGAAACGAACAAGAGAAGAACAGAGCATATGAAGAAAGAATACAGAATGTGGACCAGGGCTCCTTCACCCCGGTAGTATTCACGACGGCAGGAGGGATGGGACCAAGGGCGCAGAGCTTCTACGCAAGACTCGCCGAAACACTGGCGGATAAGAAACAACAGCCAAGAAGCAGTGTGGTCGCCTGGATGAGATGCAGGCTGTCCTTCTCCCTCCTGAGGTCAGCCTTGGTCTGCCTGAGAGGAACCAGGTCACCTGCACCCAAAACCACCCGCATTGCTGACCTGGACTTTGAGGCGACGGTGGTTGATAGTCGTATCAACCACAAGCTCTGTTAGCTTAAAAATAAAATGTTTAGTAAAGTTTGTAATATTAAATAAAGATGGTTGTCGGCCACAGTCATTGGCGGGATGGGGCCAATGAATTGCTTTGTGAAAGGATATGAGAAAATATACCGCTCACAACGCAACTCTAATAGATGGAGGCCCGTAGTAGTAGTAGTAATAGTAGTAGTAATAGTAGTAATAGTAGTAGTAATAGTAGTAGTAGTAGAGGTAGTTTTAAATATAATAGTTCTGGTAGTAACAGTAGCAGTAGTAGTAGTAGTAGTAGTAGTAGTAGTAGTAGTAGTAGTAGTAGTAGTAGTAGTAGTAGAAATATAGCTGATTTTTTTTTTAAACCAAGTAATGGTGTTCAAACTAAAACAATTAGTAATAACATTAGCAGCTATAACATCAATACTAATGACAGTAAGATTAGTAGATGAAAATTAGTAGTAATAACCAAATTATTACTATTAATAGATAGTAGTCATAATGAGTTGAAAGGGTAGTGGTGGTAGATATCGTTATACTGTAGTAATAATAATAGTCATTGTAATAGTAGTAGAAGTAGTAGCAGTAGAAGTAGTAGTAGTAGAAGTAGCAGTAGCAGTAATCATTTCATACACCTTGATATAGGCTACAACGTTTAATTAGAGACACTACTATTATTATTGTTATAATTATTATTATTATTTTTGTCATTGTTACTATTATTAGCGTTGCCATTGTTATTATTGCTATTATTAGTAGTATTACTATAATATTCTTGTCATTATTATTATTATTCATATTGCTTGTGTTCATACTATCACTGCTATTAAAACTATTGCTTACATTATTATCGACAGTAGTGTCATTAATATAATTTTAATACTTTGTTTACTTATGTTCTGATGCACTTACAATCATTACTCTCTCTCTCTCTCTCTCTCTCTCTCTCTCTCTCTCTCTCTCTCTCTCTTCCCCCCCCACCCTCTCTTCACACTATACGCCTCTACCCCCGACCCCCTCGCTCCCCACACCGCACCAACCGCCCCTTGGTTACGCTAACCTCTGTAACCTCGATGCCATGCTGACACTAACAAATTTCTCCACACCGCACTGATAATATCTCCATCCCAACTCTCTCTCTCTCTCTCTCACCCTTTGAAAACAATGTGTCAGCCTTTTATATTAATTATAATCGTATCTATATATCTATCAATATCGCTAAATTAATAGGAATATTAATAATAGTGTCATTCCCAGTAGATATCACTACTACTTACAATCGTAATCAATAATCAGTCATTATTACTACATGTACTACCAATATTCCTGTTGTCATTAATATCAATATCTATAATTTTATAAATGCCTGACCCTCCAAACCAAAGAAGATGCTGCGTTTGTACAAAAGAAGATCACAGATGTATAAATTGTGCATGTGTTAAGGAGAAAAGACGCTGTACGAACTGTAAGAAGAGCGCCAGGTGCCAAAATCCCCTGGGCAGGGATCAGAGCAGGGAGGATAACGTTGAAGCGCGACACCGCGGGGACAATGAGGGCCGCCGGGGGAGGAGTGAGCGGGGGGAGGGGGTATCGGAGGGAGGCCACCTCCATATCCCTCTCAACCGGTACCATCCCTTCCATTGGCACCTCCAATGTTGCCACTACCAACACCACTACCACCATCCCCTCATCACTCTTCCTCTTCGACTGGACAGGGCGCGGCGGAGGTCGGGGGAAGCTTTGCTTGGAAGGGGCTAGCGGAGGGGGAAGCAACGAGGTGGGTGGATGACACATACCTTGAAGTTGTTGGGTGGTCTGCAAGAAATCTTTTTGAACCACCCAGATGTGGAGCCATGACATTTATCATCAAAGAAATTGTCACCCTGTTAAATAACTACATCCAGAACACACCACTGGCGCCCCTATCCCTGAAAATTGTATTCACTCTCCCCCATCTCTTCCTCCAAAAAGCACACCCAAAAAATAAACAAGCCGAAAATACCGAGGCATTAAGAAGGCGAGTTGCCTTGTGGCAAACTAACGAGTTAGATGCCCTCCTTGGAGAAGCCAGAGCCATACAGGAGAGGCTCCTCGGACCCCAACAAAACAACACCTCCACAGAAGACAGGGCTCGGAAGTTTGCAGACAAAATGCGACAAGGCAATGTTGCGTCTGCAACACGAGCCTTGTCAGAAAATTCCACACGGGCTGTGCTTCCACTCACCAGGGACACGATCAATCAACTCAAGGAAAAACATCCTCCACCGAGCGACCTGAAGGGACTGAGACTGGCAGGATGTCACCAACCACCGAATCCAGTTATATACGAAAGGATAACAGGAGAGATGGTGTGGAAGAAGGCCCTCCAGACTCGTGGCAGCGCGGGGCCCTCAGGACTTGATGCACGGGGATGGCGAAGCTTGCTGAGCACCGCCAAGGCAATGCAGCTGGTGACTTGCGCAACACCATTGCAGGACTGGCAAGAAAACTCGCCTCCTCCAGCTGCCACTATGTGGACGCCCTGACGGCATGCCGCCTCATTCCCCTGGACAAGAGGCCGGAATGCAGGCCTATCGGAGTCGGAGAAGTCCTGCGGCGCATCGTAGGCAAATGCATCATGGCTGTCGTCAAAGAAGATGTGAGAATGGCAGCAGGGAACCTCCAAGTTTGTGCGGGGCAGCAGACAGGAGGAGAAGCAGCCGTCCATGCCATGCGGGAGATATTCGACTCCGTGGAGTGCGAAGCAGTGCTTCTTGTTGACGCCAAAAATGCCTTCAACACAATAAATAGAAAGACTATGTTACACAACATAAAAACCAAGTGCCCTAGCTTAGCTATGTATGTCGAAAATACCTATACATACCCGACCGACTTAAACATAAATAGCCACAGTGGAAAAGTGAAAGTGTTAAAATCATCTGAGGGAACAACACAAGGTGACCCAATAGCCATGGCTATGTACGCCCTGGGTCTATCAGTCCTCCAAAATGAAATCGCGTTCGCAGAAACACGGGTGAAACAGGTGGCTTATGCGGATGACCTCTCAGGTGCTGGTAAAATCTCAGACTTAAAAGGGTGGTGGGACACTGTGAACACCGCCGGCCCTGAGATAAGATACATCCCTAACGCCACCAAGTCTGTTCTTATTGTCAAACCTGAACATTATGACCATGCCGCAGAAACTTTTAGAGGAAGTGGCGTCATTGTGACAAAAGACGGACAACGACACTTAGGTGCAGTGATCGGGACAGAGGTATATAAGAAGGGGTACGTGGGAGACAAAGTAGCTGAATGGGGGAAGGAAATAGAAGCTTTGTCTGCCATTGCCAAGACTGAGCCACACGCTGCCTATTCAGCGTACACCCGCGGCATCCAACATCGGTGGACGTTCCTGATGCGCACCATCCCCGGCATCAGTCCACTCCTCCGACCACTGGAAAATGCCGTCAAGAATGTATTCTTGCCGGCGCTGGTGAAATCTCATGCTTTGGGGGAGGAAGAGAGGGATATGCTAGCATTTCCCACAAGACTGGGTGGGATGGGGATCACCAACGCTGAGAAGCTGGCTAATAAGGAGAACCAAAACTCCATCAGCCTTACCAGGTCACTCATCAACAGGATCATCGCTCAGGAGGCAGAGGGCGAGATAGACCAAACAGAAATAAGAAAAATCAAAAGAAAAATCTCAGAAGAAAAGCGACAGGCCCAAAAAGACGAGCTGAACCGTCTAACACACCACCTGTCCACAGAAATGTGTAGAAAAATCCACACAGCACAAGAGGCAGGCGCCTCTAACTAGCTAACGTCATTACCAAAAGGCTTCAGCCTCAACAAACAAGAATTTGTCGACGCCGTTGTTCTGAGATATGGCTGGCTGATTGAGGGACTGCCTGATCTTTGTGCATGTGGATCACCAAATGATGTCACTCACACCATGACATGTAAAAAGGGAGGCTTCGTCTGTATTCTACATGATGAGGTGAGGGATCTGACAGCCAGTATGCTCGGGGAGGTATGCCAAGACGTCACTACTGAGCCGGCACTGCTCCCCCTAGGACGGCAAACACCTTCGGTACAGGACGGCCAATACCTCACAGGAGGCACGGGTTGATGTAAGTGCCCGCGGATTCTGGGTGCGCGGACAACGGGCTTTCATGGACATCCGCATATTCGACCCGATGGCTGCTTGTCACCGTGAGCTGCCCTTGTAAGCCGCCCACCACAGGAACGAGCAGGAGAAGACAAGGGCATACGGTGAAAGAATCCAGCATGTGGATCAGGGCAGCTTCACCCTCCTCGTCTTCACCACATCCGGCGGGATGGGTCCTAGGGCCCAATGCTTCAACGCACGCCTCTCGGAACTAATCTCAGAAAAGATGCATCAGCCAAGGAGTCACGTTGTCGCCTGGATGAGGTGTCGCCTCTCGTTCTCCCTGCTCAGGTCGGCCATCCTATGTCTCAGGGGCACCAGACACTCTGGCCCAAAAGCCACCAACATCTCCAATATGGACTATGAAGCCACAGTGGTGGAGAGTGACATTAGGGTGGGTCGGGAGTGACTTGAGTAGGAAAGGAAAGGGGGATCTAGACGTAATAGATGATAGGTGATTTAGTGTCAGGCAGTATTAGTGATATGGTTGGATGCCACAGTCATTAGCGAACAGAGTTGAGGCTAATGACCTCCAAGCTATGGAGCCCTCCATGATTATGTGTCGGGAAAATAAACATGGGTGAAGGTATCATTTATGTAGTAGTAGTAGTAGTAGTAGTAGTAGTAATGGTAACTTTGGCAGTTCTAATAGTAGTAGCAAGAGAGAGAGAGAGAGAGAGAGAGAGAGAGAGAGAGAGAGAGAGAGAGAGAGAGAGAGAATGTTTTGCTATGTTTCCTTAATATAAACTTTGCATATTTCATGACATTAATTATTATTATTTATATTTGCCATGTCAAGTTATTAGTCTGTGTTATATTTTATATTGCATTTCCAGTACTTGTTTTTCAGAATGTATCCTATATATCATTAACTTCCGAGCTTCATGACATATTATATTATAAATTTGTTAATGAAAGGCATTGTAGCGAAAAATATTATTTATTTGAATTAAATGTTACATATCGTACAGGTTTATTTATATATATATATATATATATATATATATATATATATATATATATATATATATATATATATATATATATATATATATATATATATATATATATATATATATATATATATATATATATATATATATATATATATATATATATATATATATATATATATATATATATATATATATATAATATTATACATGTGCTAATAACTTCTATTTTCTTTCAGCCTGCCGCCGCCCATGCTTCTGCCAATGGACGTCCACAACCCGCAGCAGAAGGGGTGCCAGTGCCTCCGCCACCCCCACCAACTGCCACCGACGCCAGGCCTGAGGAGGTGGGGGAGGATCCACCCACACCCGCCATAGATCTGCCAAGGCTGGGCAAGAAGACCAGACCTGCCGGTGGAGTTGGTGGGAGTGCACCCAGTACTTCTGCACAACAACCTGTGGGCGCCCTGAAAAAAGTACAGAATATATTAGTTTACTTGGCACTGTGTTCATGTAAGGTCAGTCATACCTATTGTGAAGTGAAGTGCCTAAAGGCGGACACACACTATACGATGCGGCCTGTCTGGCGGCCGAAAAGTGGGCGGAGCTAGAGGCCATGAGGCAGTGTGTGTGTGTGGGTGTAATTTGTGCGGCGCGGCCTCACGACGCGGCCCGATGGCCTTCTGTTTATGGTTGAAATTCCCTCCGGCGCGGCCCGCCGCCTCACAGTGTGTTTCACCTTTAGGCGCGGCCTTGAGGCGAGAATTATCAGCGACGCTGACAGCCGTGGTGTACACATCTACGCTCCACGATGTCTGACGTCTGGATAGATAAAGACTTTTGGTTCAGTTTTATTGATCTGTACAAGGGCCATCCATGTTTGTGGAACATAAAACATATATCGTATATGCGCCTGCAGCCAGGAACACATCGCTGAGCGGCTCCATGCTGTTGTCGTCGCTGCGGCGGTGGGGTTGAGAGTGACGGCCGCCGCCCGGTATTCCGTGAGGCCGCCTCATAATGTGTATGCTTCATCCGGCCGACGATGTTCCGCCCACTTCTGCCTGCCGGACAGGCCGCATCGCATAGTGTGTGTCCGCCTTAAAAGGAAAACGTATGATTTCTCTAAAGTAATTATTCACCTAACGATTATATAACTGATGAAACATACAAAAATTTTGCCCAACAATCTGCCAATGATAGTTGGTGTATATTATGTTTGCTTATGGTTTTTATGACTGTTCTCCCGAACAGCTGATTCAGGAGGCAGCACTGATGCGTGTTACGGTGCGCGCTACTGTGGATGTGGTGCATCAGGATCCTGACCTGGTGTACTGGCAAACCTGCTTGGAGGGGTTGGCCAAGGACTGTAGGGCCATTAAAGGGGTCTACAGATCACAACTTAAAATGGAGTCCCTGGCTGCCACCAAGAGGTTTAACCAGGCACAGGAGCGGGGGGACCCGCCTGGGCCATACCTTATGCTGCACACCCTCCACGGGATCCCTCGGCAGGCACCAGCATCTGCCGTGATGCCCACTCCACAGCCCACCACATCTGACGGCATCGTCTACACACAGACAGGCACATCACAACAGCAGTACGCCCCACCACAACCAGGCCCAGCCCCGACAAGTATATCCATCCCGGCTAGCCAGGTGGCGGCGCCGCAGGGGGCTTTCCCACACTTCATGAGGCCTGTGGGGGGCCTCCACCCGTGTCTACAGTTGACCCTCACCAAAAGATGTTACCATGTAGCTGCCCACCAACAGCTTCATGGATCTTTTCACTGCTTCCCAGCCCGGCACTCCTCAACGACACATTTCAATCCCCAACCCAGCCGAAACCAACCTCAACACACCCAACAAGCCAGGGAGCAAGTAATAATGTAATAGCACACACATATGTCTATATTTTGGTATTTGTTAAAATAAAAATGTTTTTGCATGTTCATCTGTGTTTTATAACCAATCTCATTTATAAACTATTTTATAAAACAAATGGTAAAGCTATGAAACCTGAAAGAAGTATTGACATAACATGACATTCATGAGTCCACAATTATAATGACAAGTCATATGTATAAGAAGAACAGCTTGGAAAAAAGAAACATATGTACTCACCTATATACTGCTCTCCTGCCAAGGCACGGATCCTTCAGACGAAGAGAAGTAATTATTCAGATAGTTCCGCTACTCCTTGGCCAACCTGGTTGCAGTGTTCCGTGAGAGGGTTGGAAGGTGTAGTCCTACAGGTGGGTCTTGCCTCCATGCGCCAGGTATGAGTTGGTGAGTGTCAGGGTCCTCGTGATCTCCCTCTTGTCGTGGTGGGTTCCGTCCTCTCAAGATGTTGTGAAGTACGCAAGAGGCCAGGACAACAGCCTCTGCACGGTTAGGTGTGAGGCATAGAGAGGTATGGAACACCCGGAAGCGGTTTGCAAGAATGCAAAAGGTGTTCTCAACTCTCCTTCGGCCCCGGCTGAGTCGGTAATTGTAGATACGTTCTGGTTTGTTAAGGCCTCTTGAGGGGTACGGTTTCATGAGGTAGCTGCGCAGAGGGAACGAGCCATCGCCGACCAGGAACTACTCCGTGGGTGGGCCATTAGGAGCATTAGACAACACCTCCGGGGGGTGGGTGGGCAGCTTGGCGTCTTGTTTGTTCAGCAAGTCAGCAAGACGTGTCTGTGCGAAAACACTACCATCCGACTCTGACCCAATGGCACCCACGTCGACGTAGAGTAACTTGTATGCTGAGTCAACAATGGCCAGGGGAACAATTGAGAAAAAAACTTCTTATAATTGAAGTAGTATGTGCCACCAAGGAAAGGGTTGCGGAGGCAAATATGTTTCCCTTCTATAGCACCAACACAATGTGGAAAGTTCCAGCGTTCCTCGAAACCACGGGCGACTTAATTCCACTCATCAGGGGAATGGGGTGTCCTGAGCTCGTCGTCACCATACACAGCTATAATGGCCCAGCAGGTCTCTGGTACTATCTGGCTGATGGTGTTGTGGGCAACTCGAAAGGAGTATTGTAGACTCTTGTAGGAGTCTCCCGTGGCTAGGAAACGTAGGGTCACGGCTACACACAGGCCAGGAGGAATGGGTTTGCGCCACCAGGTACGTTTCTTTTCTATGTAGGGCGTGGCACGCTCCACTATCTCATCGAACAGCTGGTGGTCTATCCTGGTGAAGTTCTTGTACAGTTCTGGACATTCTCAGCCCAACTCTTGCATTAGGTTGTCGTAATGGCCATATTCTATTCTTCGTTCCAGATAGGGCAGCACCCAAATATATCTAGGCTTCCTCGTCTTCGCTTGCTGCTTCTGTTGCTCGTCTTGCAGGATCAGGGCCTTGGCTATTGCCACTCGTTCTATGGCGTCGATGTAGTTCAGGAGGGCGTACACTACACGCCTGTTCGCCACTTTTTTGTGGTGTTATGAGTGACATTATCATGTCAAAGTCCTCCATGGTGAATGACCGAGAGATGTTGCTGATGCTACAGGGGAACTGTGAATACATGGCAAAGAGGGTCCGGACACGGACCCTATTGCGCAGGTAGGCTTCTTCCCGGTGGGGCCTGATGGTCGGCCCAGACCGTTATGGCGCAGGCGAGTGTTTATAGTGGCGCCATCTTGCCCTCAGCTACGAACATCTTGTGGGGGCGTGGCCTGGGCGTGGCCTGTTGTCCCGAAATTCAGGACGTACTATCGGCTCCAGTCCTCACGGACCCACCAAACTCCCAGACAAGGAGGAAATAGGAGCGCAGCACACTCTCCCCAGATCCTCAGAGACCAACGACTGACAAGTGTCATCCCTAAATAGCCTCTCTCTCTCTCTCTCTCTCTCTCTCTCTCTCTCTCTCTCTCTCTCTCTCTCTCTCTCTCTCTCTCTCTCTCTCTCTCTCTCTGTTTAGAATGATCACTATCCCTCACTATCCCAAGTGTCTTGTCCCCACTCTCCTTCCTTCCTTCTTCTCTCCTCTTCCATGTCCAGCCGTTAATTTCTCCCCTGCCTGTCTGCTTTTGCGTCTACACACACACACACACACACACACACACACACACACACACACTAGTTAAAATATCATACACACACACACACACACACACACACACACACAGACACACACACAATAGATAAAATATAAGTCATTCATATTGATACAAGAATCAAAGCAGGCTCTCCATTACCAAATGTCCCCTTTATTAATCCAGATATTTCATAACGAACGTCATAACGAGAAATATTGTATGAGAGAGAGAGAGAGAGAGAGAGAGAGAGAGAGAGAGAGAGAGAGAGAGAGAGAGAGAGAGAGAGAGAGAGAGAGAGAGAGAGAGAGTGAGAGGGAGTGTGAGAGTGAGTGAGAGTGAGAGTAAGTGTGAGGGTGAGTGAGAGTATGTGTGAAAGTGAGAGTGAGAGTGAGTGTGAGAGTGAGTGAGGTGAGGAGAGGTGTGAGGTGAGTGAGGAGTGTGTGTGAGTGAGGTGAGGTGGGGAGAGTGAGAGTGAGAGTGAGTGTGAGAGTGAGTGAGAGTGAGAGTAAGTGTGAGAGTGAGTGAGAGTATGTGTGAAAGTGAGAGTGAGTGAGAGAGTGAGTGTGAGAGTGAGTGTGAAAGTGAGAGTGAGTGTGAGAGTGAGTGAGTGTGAAAGTGAGAGTGAGTGTGAGAGTGAGTGTGAGAGTGAGTGAGTGTGAAAGTGTTAATAATCAATTTGCAGCTACAACTAAAGTTCTACTCTCGGATTCGAACTTGTTCACAGAAGTACTAGTACTACACATTAAGGACATTGACTGTTTATATGTGAATATGTATAGACCACCATCATGCCCAACAAGTAAATTTACAGAACAATTAAATAAGGTCAGGGATATTATTAATTCATTACCACCCCCCATGCTCACAATTGTACTCACGGGCGATTTAAATTTTCCACTCATAGACTGGGAGCTGGAGAGAGTGAATGGGGGCGCAGGAGAGATGAGAATCCAGGCGGAAGCTCTGCTTACATTTGCAAACGAATTCTGCCTTAACCAACACGTCAATACTCCCACTAGAGGCAAAAATATACTCGACATCATAATGACAAATAATGATGACCTATTGTATGATATTAGTGTGGAGAAAACTAATCTCTCAGATCATAATTGCATAACGCTCACCACCAATATAAATACAAATATACAAACAGGGCATGACATAGAAGCAGTACACGAGCAACTTGACTTTAGTAAACTGAACTTCCTCAACGATGCCGTGAGTTGGGAAAACATAAAGAGAGATCTGAGTGCGATAAACTGGAGTTTACTTCTAAAAAATAATGATACAGAGCAACAATTCAACTTGATGATACAAAAGTGCTTAGAGGTATCCGAAAAATATGTACCTTTAAGGAGGTCGTCTAAAAAGACCCCTTCATCAAAGGGTAACATACCAAGAGACAGAAAAATTCTGATGAGGAAAAGAGCTAAACTTAATAAGAAACTCAAGAACACCAGCAACACTCAAACAGTATCCAAGATGGAAACAGAAATTCAGATTATTAACGAAAAACTAAAAAAATCAATTGAACAAAAAAGTGATAGACAAGAAACACAAGCAGTGTCATGTATTAAAACAAACCCTAAATTCTTTTACAAATATGCTGCTAACAAATCAAAGGTGAAAGTAAAAGTTGGCCCATTAACTGACAACAGCCGAGCCATAACTGAACCTCAAGAAATTGTTGAAATGCTACAGCTCCACTATAAAAGTATGTTCAGCAGCCCAGTTAAGGACAAAACAATAAATTCACCCAAGGATTTTTTTAACCCAGGTACTGACACGACCCCGAAATTAACTGATATTGATCTAACCAGGGAAAAAATAGAAAATGCTATCAAAGAGTTAAATAGCAATTCTGCAGCCGGACCAGATAATTTCCCTGCAATACTGCTTAAACGGTGTGCTAGAGAATTAAGTGTTCCCTTACTCATGTTGTACAGAAACACACTCGATACAGGAATAATACCTAAGCAACTAAAAAGTGCTAATATTACCCCTATCTACAAGGGAGGGTCAAAAGCAGAGGCAAGAAATTATCGCCCAGTTTCCTTAACATCGCATATTGTCAAAGTTTTGGAGAAACTTATTTTCGAAAACATATCGACACACTTAGAAGAGAATGACATGATGAACCAAAACCAACATGGCTTCAGAACTGGACGATCATGTCTTTCACAATTACTCGCACATCATGAGGTCATCCTACATATGTTAGAATATAACAACAATGTTGACGTGGTCTACTTTGATTTCGCTAAAGCTTTTGACAAGGTAGACCACGGTATTTTATTACACAAGCTAAAAAACTTGGGCATCACCGGCAAACTCGGAATGTGGCTGTACACCTTCCTCACTGGTAGGGAGCAAAGTGTAGTGGCCGACGGTGCGATATTTCAGCCATCAATTGTCACAAGTGGGGTGCCTCAAGGGTCAGTCCTTGGCCCCATCCTCTTCCTGGTTCACATCGCTGATATAGACACACATATATTACACTCAACTGTTGCTTCGTTTGCTGACGACACCAGGATATTGAGGAAGGTCTCTTCAAAGCAAGATGCTGATCTACTACAAGCCGATTTGACATCAGTATATTCCTGGGCAAACCAGAATATTATGTCTTTCAACAACAACAAATTTGAACATCTACATTATAACCCATCAGGCATTAATTAATGAAGACGTACATACATTTTTGGCACCAGATAACTCTCCAATACAAACCAAGGAGAGTACAAGGGACCTTGGAATAACTTTTAGTGCGGATGGTAATTTCTCCGAACATATACAAAATATAACAAAGAAAGCACGAAGCCAAGCTGGGTGGATCCTTCGCACTTTCCGGACTAGAAAAAAAATCCCTATGCTGACACTGTATAAGTCACTGGTCATACCCCTTTTAGAGTATTGTTGTCAATTATGGAGTCCTTGGAGAGTGGTGGAAAAACAGGCGCTTGAGGCAGTACAAAGATCATTCACAAGTAGAATATCTGCCATGAAACACCTTGACTATTGGGAGAGGTTGAAAGAGCTTAACCTTTACTCACTAGAGAGACGAAGAGAAAGGTATGCCATACTATACATATATAAAATTTTGACTGGAAAAGTGATCAATAATGTAAATATTGAGTTTAATATCAACCCAAGACGTGGTCGACTCTGCCACATAGCCAGAATACACCCAAGAGCAAGCACGAGAGTCAAGACGCTCAAAGAAAATGCCTTTGCCATAAGAGGACCCAAACTCTTTAATGCGCTTCCGAGACACATACGAGACTGCACAGAACAGAGTCTAGAGAGTTTCAAAAACAAGCTGGACAACTTCCTACACACAATACCCGATCAACCCAAGCTGCCACAATACCACCTCAGCGCTGCCACCAACAGCATCATAGACCAGCTGGCACTGAGACGAGCGGACGGGTTATACTAGTGGCGGCGCAACAGCGTGACCACGGACAGCTACGACTGTCTGCAACTTCAACCACAGGAACCACAGGTGAGTGTGAGAGTGAGTGAGTGTGAAAGTGAGAGTGAGAGTGAGTGTGAGAGTGAGTGAGTGTGAAAGTGAGAGTGAGTGTGAGAGTGAGTGAGTGTGAAATTGAGTGAGTGTGAGAGTGAGTGTGAAAGTGAGAGTGAGTGAGGAGTGAGGTGGAGAGGAGGAGTGTGGAGAGTGAGTGTGAAAGTGAGGTGGAGGTGTGAGTGAGTGTGAAAGTGAGTGAGTGTGAAAGTGAGAGTGAGTGTGAGGTGGAGTGAAAGTGAGGTGAGGAGGTGTGTGAGTGAGTGTGAGTGTGAGAGTGAGTGTGAGAGTGAGTGTGAGTGAGAGTGAGAGTGAGAGTGAGTGTGAGAGTGATTGAGTGTGAAAGTGAGAGTGAGAGTGAGAGTGAGTGTGAGAGTGAGTGAGTGTGAAAGTGAGAGTGAGAGTGAGTGTGAGAGTGAGTGTGAGAGTGAGAGAGAGAGAGAGAGAGAGAGAGAGAGAGAGAGAGAAGTGTCATCCCTAAAAGCCCTCTCTCTCTCTCTCTCTCTCTCTCTCTCTCTCTGTTTGGAATGATCACCATCCCTTGTTATCACCACTCATTTCTTTCTCCGTTTTAAAGTGCCTTGTCCAAACTCTCCTTCCTTCCTTCTTCCCTCCTCTTCCATGTCCAGCCATTAATCCCTCCCCTGCCTGTCTGCTTTTGCAGCTACACACACACACACACACACACACACACACACACACACACACACACACACACACACACACACACACACACACACACACACACACACTAGTTAAAATATAAGTCACACACACACACACACACACACACACACACACACACACACACACACACACACACACACACACACACTATATATATATATATATATATATATATATATATATATATATATATATATATATATATATATATATATATATAAATATATATATATATATATATATATATATATATATATATATATATATATATATTTTTTTTTTTTTTTACAGCAAAGGAGACCGCACAAGGGCACAAAAAAAGGACACAATAAAAAAAGTCCGCTTCTCGCTGCTCCTGTGAAGAATCCGAAGAGGTGGCCGAAAGAACAGTCAATTACGTGAGAAGAGGTGTCCTGATACCTTCCTCTTGAATGAGTTCAAGTCGTAGGCAGGAGGAAATAGAGTTGAAGGAAGATCGTTCCAGAGATTACCAGCGTGAGGGATGAAAGAGTGAAAATGATGGTTAACTCGTGTGTAAGGGATTTGGACAGTAAAGGGATGAAATTGAGTAGAAAGTCGTGTGCGGCGGAGCCGCATGAGGGGGGAGGCATGCAGTTAGCAAGTTCAGAAGAGCAGTCAGCGTGAAAATATCGATAGGACATATAAAGGGAGGCAACATGGCGGCGGAATTTGAGAGGTAGAAGACTATCAGTAAGAGGAGGAGAGCTGATGAGACGAAGAGCCTTAGACTCCACTCTGTCCAGAAGAGCTGTGTGAGTGGAGCCCCCCCACACGTGAGATGCATACTCCATGCGAGGGCGGACAAGGCCCCTGTATATGGATAGCAACTGTGCGGGGGAGAAGAAGTGGCGGAGACGATATAGAACGCCCAACCTCGAGGAAGCTGATTTAGTAAAAGAGGATATGTGAAATTTCCAGTTAAGATTTTGAGTTAAGGATAGATCGAGGATATTTAGTGTTGAAGAAGGTGACAGCTGGGTGTTGTCGAAGAATAGGGGATAGGTGTTTGGAAGCTTGTGTCGATTTGATAGGTGGAGAAATTTATTTTTTGAGGCATTGAAGGACACAAGGTTCCTTCTACCCCAATCGGAAATGATAGCAAGGTCTGAGGTTAGGCGTTCTGCAGCCTCCAGCCTGGAGTCATGTAATTTCTGTTGAGAGGGTCTTCTGTTGAAAGAAATTGAATAATGCAGAGTGGAGTCATCAGCGTATGAATGGATAGGACAGTTTGTTATAGAAAGAAGATCATTGATGAATAATAGGAAGAGAGTGGGTGATAGAACAGAGCCTTGTGGAACACCACTGTTGATAGGTTTAGGAGAAGAACAGTGACCGTCTACCACAGCAGAGATAGAACGGCCGGAGAGGAAACTGGAGATAAAGGTACAGAGAGAGGGATAGAATCCGAAAGGGATAGTTTAGAAAACAAAGACTTGTGCCAGACTCTATCAGAGGTTTTCGATATGTCTAGCGCAACTGAGAAAGTTTCACCGAAACAGCTAAAGCCCCGTTCACACTGTGCCAACTCTGGGCCGCGACTACCCACGACTCTAGGGTACACGAGGTCTTGGGTGTTGATGTGAAAGGGTCGGGCATGTCTTGAAAGAGGTCTTGAAACTGTTGCCGAATTCTGCGCCGACGTCGTGACGGGAGTCTGGAGTCGTGAGGGTTAGCATGACATGCTGACAACTAGTTGGCCGAATGTCCCAGACAGTCGGCTAGACACCAAGACCCCAATAAAACCAACTCCCCCCCTTCTTGGGGTGTAGGAACCAACTTGTCAAATGCAGAAGTCGCTGCGTTGTCGTGGCCCAGAGTCGGCACAGTGTGAACGGGGCTTAAGAGAGGATGACCAAGAATCAGTTAAGAGAGCAAGAAGATCACCAGTAGAACGCCCCTTGCGGAACCCATACTGGCGATCAGATAGAAGGTTAGAAGTGGAAAGATGCTTTTGAATCTTCCGGTTAAGGATTGATTCAAAAGCTTTAGATAGACAGGAAAGTACAGCTATAGAGCGGTAGTTTCAGGGATTGGAACCGTCACCCTTCTTAGGCACAGGCTCTATGAAGGCGTACTTCCAGTAGGAAGGAAAGGTAGATGTTGATAGCCACAGACAAAAGAGTTTGACCAGGCAGGGTGTCAGCACAGAAGCACAGTTTTTAAGGACAATAGGAGGCACTCCATCAGATCCATAAGCCTTCTGAGAGTTGAGGCCAGAGAGGGCATAAAAGATATTCTTAAGAATTTTAATAACGAGCATGAAAGGAAAGAGTCAGAGGGGGGATTAGTAGGAGGAATATGCCCAGAATCGTCCAGAGTGGAGTTGTTACAGAAACTTTGAGAGAAGAGTCCAGCCTTAGAGATAGACGAGAGGGCAGTGCTGCCGTAAGGGTTAAGACGTTAACGGGGTAATGTTACTGAGGTTAATGTCAATCATGTTCGTCATTCACTTTTCTTACTATGATAAAAAGTAATTATAATTTGTAATTAAAACCATGTTGTTGGTTTCTCTATACCAATTATAGAATCTAGAATTTTATGCCAGGGTAGTTGCAATGAATTGCTGATGTTAATATAAAACTATGTGACAGTGACAACTAATAAATGGTAAAGAACTAATTATATTTAAGTGAATGAAGAATTATCTTATATATTATTCACTAATAAAGGTCTGGGAAAGGGTTTATAAATTATTGTATAATATACGTAGCACCATGGCCGACAGAGCGAGGGAGAGGACGGAGCGAGAGAGATGACCAAGGTTGATGACGTCACGGCACATCGCTCAGGCCTTCTATATATATATTTTTTTTTTTTTTACAGCAAAGGAGACAGCTCAAGGGCACAAAAAAGTAAACATTAATAAAAAAAAAAGCCCGCTACTCGCTGCTCCTAAAAAGAATCCAAAGAGGTGGCCGAAAGATAAGTCAGTTTCGGGAGGAGAGGTGTCCTGATACCCTCCTCTTGAAAGAGTTCAAGTCGTAGGCAGGAGGAAATACAGATGAAGGAAGATTGTTCCAGAGTTTACCAGCGTGAGGGATGAAAGAGTGAAGATGCTGGTTAACTCTTGCATAAGGGGTTTGGACAGTATAGGGATGAGCATGAGTAGAAAGTCGAGTGCAGCGAGGGGAGGCATGCAGTTAGCAAGTTCAGAAGAGCAGTCAGCGTGGAAATATCGATAGAAGATAGAAAGAGAGGCAACATTGCGGCGGAATTTAAGAGGTAGAAGACTATCAGTATGAGGAGGAGAGCTGATGAGACGAAGAGCCTTTGCCTCCACTCTGTCCAGAAGAGCTGTGTGAGCCCCCACACATGAGATGCATACTCCATACGAGGGCGGACAAGGCCCCTGTATATGGACAGCAACTGTGCAGGGGAGAAGAACTGGCGGAGACGGTACAGAACGCCCAGCCTCGAGGAAGCATATAGAAAGCCGTGCCCAAACTGGCTGACTGGCCTAGCTAGCGCCACGCATAGTTCTACCACCTATAACTTTCATGTTTACTAAGATATATATATATATATATATATATATATATATATATATATATATATATATATATATATATATATATATATATATATATAGGTATATATATATATATATATATATATATATATATATATATATATATATATATATTGATCATTAATAATATCAATAATCTAAATAGCTAAATAAATTCAGGGATAACTAGATAGATACATTGCTGTCATGACCCAAGTAACGTGTGCAATAATAATTCAATGAGTAAATTAATAGAACAATATAATTTTGATAATTTATTAGTGTGACCTCTCTCTCTCTCTCTCTCTCTCCTATGTTCACAGGTTCATTTGCTTTCTCTTCGTAATCATTGATCTATTTGTCTGTTTTCTTTTCTTTTCATTTGCAATCAACCTATTTAGGGAACTCATTTTATAATTTATAAAAAAATTTGCAAAATACCACAGGACATCATCTGGTACATTAACTCCTGATTTACTGAATTCAGAACATAGATTGCGTTCACAATATATCCCTTCTTTAAGGGAGTTTCCGTGAACTGATTTAAGTATTTATCGCAGTATCTTTAGCTAGTCTTTTGAAGGTGCATAAAGTTTCCTAATGGCGATACATTATATCCAGGAATTTTTTTCATGCTTCCTACCTAAAATAGTGCAACCCAAATCGGGGTATTTAATGGAAAATTTCCTTACAATGTACCCTCCTATATATCTCAGTACCTCATCTTTTATAACTTCTTCAGGTGAATAATGAGTCATATCATTTATTACATCTCGATAGTCATTGTCCTCCTCAATATTAAAGTCCATATCTTTGAACATAAGGGTAGTTAGACGCATTTCTAATGCTAATTCCCTTTCAAGTCCGTCCTTTGTTTTGTCACATTCAGATGTATCTGAAATGTTATGAGCCTCTGTTTTGGTGTTGGGTCTGCCACTACTAACTATAATTTTTCTTCCCAATATCAATGTTCTCAGCCTAAATTTTAAGTTCACTGCATTAGGATGGTGATGTGGACCACTTATTTGCCTAATCCACTCAAAGAAATTATCAAGGTAATCTGGGTCCAGCCTTTGGGTTAAAAGGTACTCTATATTATATGAGGATTTCAACATATCAAATAATCCAATAAGTGACTGACATGACAACCTCACACCCTTTTGAAATTTATACAGACACCTTGTTTTGGGGCTCTTAACTTTCATTTGACTCATAAGGGAAGTAACCCTATCCAAAACCTCCATTTGCATATCAGTGTTTATGCCAAATGCATAGCGGGATGATTTATCAGAATACATATGATAAGAATTTATCACATCAAACCATCTATCAATTAGATTAATGAAATTCCATGTTTCTCTCCAATTGTTTACTTCCAGAAGTACTTTTTCTCCCAAATACTTCAGTGCGTTTGCATATGATCTTGATAGCAATTGTACTGCAATACTACTGCATGCTTCACTTTCTGTCTTTCCTGTCCAGATACATTTAAGTGCATTTCATTTAGTTTGTAAGCTAAACCATATTCTGATGTAGTTTTTCCCAACAACTTCTTGAATGCACGCAGATGGAACATGATCTCCATTATTTAAAAAAAAAAAAAAAGGAATCAAGAAAATCATTTCTTATTAACTTTATCAAATGTGGAACATCTGCAAATACAAACACGTCTCTGTCTGCACTTGGATTTTTGAATGATTCTTTTCAACAGGATCAATTTCAAAGTGTTTCCAAACGCGAAGGTTTGTTGATCCCATATCACTCACCATTGCTACAACTGCATACCCTGCAGCTTCAACCTTTACTAATATGTCTGCAATCGCCTTCACCATATCTGATTGCTCAAATTCATAGTAAACAGGTTGTTTCCATCTTCCTGTAAGCCCTCTTACCATTACCACTTGAACTCTTTCATGTGGTTTGTAGAGTACGTCCATGTATTTATCATAGCTCCATTCATTTTTGATGCACATCTCGTCAAAAGACATAACTGTCAGTTTCTCTAATGAACTAATAGATTCACCTTGTGATCTCATTAATTCAAACACTGATCCTAACATTCCTGACTCACAATAAATATTTCGGGCGAGTTGTTTCAGTGCGGTTTCACATGGCAGTGGCCATTTTTTTCTGCTCCCTCAGATATTTGTTACACTTCGGACTCAGACTTCGCAGTGTTAGAGCTGAGGCAATATCATCATTGCTCCATTCACTAATTCTTTTCTTGTTTAGGAGTGAATTGATTTGTGATTCACTAAAGAAAGCTTTCAAGAGTTGTTCAACCTTAACGCTAACTTCACTTCCTATCACTTTTTCCATATTTGTCTTCATAAAAGCTATTTCTTCCTTTAAACTTTTATTTTCCTTTTCAAGACTGTTGATTTTCTCTGTTATCTCCTTCATGTTCTGTATTCTTTTTTGTCTATGACTATCGGGACATCTTCAGGCACACAGCGTCTCTGGATGTTGTCTTTATTCGCCATGGTGTCCAATAGTGCATCATTTTCAATACCGTCACTTCCGGTCTCTGACGAGTTGATAACTGAAATGAAACGAAACTAGGATTGCACAAACTAGAATGTGTGTGTGTGTGGGTTGTGTGTGTGTGTGGGGGGGGCGGTCGGGGAGAGGAGGAGGACGGGGAAGAGGAGGGGCGGGGTAGGAGGAGGTGGAAGGGTAAGAGGAGGCAAAGGGTGGGAGGAGGAGGAGGAGGAGGAGGAGGAGGAAGAAGAAAGAGAGAGAGAGAGAGAGAGAGAGAGAGAGAGAGAGAGAGAGAGAGAGAGAGAGAGAGAGAGAGAGAGAGAGAGAGATGATGTAGCCAACCGCAAACACAATCATAATAATTATTCAGGAAGAGGCAGCAGCCATACATTTGTTTTCTGTTAGTAGGTACCAGACTTAATTATTATTATTACTACTATTATTATTAATATTATTATTATTATTATTATTATTATTATTATTATTATTATTATTATTATTATTATCGTCATCGTCTGTCATAAAAAATAGTTTCAAAACTGTTTTAAACCTTTTAAACTCTGCAACGTCTTTTAAAACAGTAACACGGCCTTAGACTAACACATCATTGAAAACAAAAACAAAACATGGTCATCTTTAAAACCTTGAACACAACTTTCAAAATAACCTTTAGCCTTTAACACAGTAGCACTAATACACTAGTGAGATAATAGAAAATATCGCTTACCTTGTAGTAGGTGAAGAGACAGTACAACATCTTTCTTTAAAATTCTCTTTTGTGGGCTTCATATTCCAAGTAACCGTGCCTTCATGTCGTCAATGTTGTGCTGTGGTTCAAAATGCAGTGAACATATGATTGCATTCTTGGGGTTCGCTGATCTATCACTGCCGCAAACATTTATCCATAAGTCACGATATTTTTTTTTTCTTTAAGAAAAGAAATATATATAATGCCGGAGTCTTTTATCTTGGTTTTCAAGCTTGAACAACCCTGAACTGAGCAGTTGTTTGGCATAGTGACGAAAAACACTATCGCGAACACTATCAGGACCTGGCTAATGACCTGTCGATGCTGGTTGAGTGACCTGAATACTGAGCGATTACTGACTGACCCGGCTGGGCTGGCGGCTAGCCTGTTCTGAGCGTGAGCGCTGAGCGAGATGAGTTGGGTTCGCCCAAGATCCAAATATGGGCATGTTTGACGTCACTGAAGCCTCCGAGGCGAGAAGAGCGCCTGACCTGTCTGAATGGATCTTGGGTCATACAGCAGCCGCTCAGCCCGCTCGACAGTTGACTGCGACGTTCTCGGTCACGGTGAAGTGTCACGACCATTTAGTTCAAGAACTTTGACATAATCTCAAACTTCGTCAGTTTTATACTTCATAACATGCCCAGCAGGTGTTGTGTACCTCCTTGCAACGGAAATTATCCTACTGGTCCTAAAGTGGCTATATTTTCTTTCCCAAAAGATGAAACGTTGGCACGTGAATGGGTTAGAACCATAAAGAGGGATAATTTTACCCCTAATTAGGGCAGCAGGGTAAGTACACCAATATTATACCATCTCTGTTATAATTGTTGATATTCCAACGGATTTCAGGTTTATTAAAACATAAGGTGGTGACTGATTGGTAGCGTGCTGGGCCCACATTCACCGCGTGATGGACGACGCGGGTTCGAATCCCCACGCTACCACCTCGGATTTTTCAATCACCGCCGAGTGGCTTAAAACTACCCACATGCTGTCCTGAAGACCACCCATCAACCCGGACTCTAGAGGAAACCGTCCAAGGGAATCAAGAAGGAGTTTCGGGGGGCAGCATGAGCTAAGAGAAGATGGCGCCACTATAAACACCTGACTGCGCCAATACGGGCTGAGGCCGACTACAATGCAGACCCCTCAAGCAAGCCTGCCGGCGCTTTAGACGTAGACGTAAAATATATATATATATATATATATATATATATATATATATATATATATATATATATATATATATATATATCTATATATATATATATATATATATATATATATATATATCTATAGACCTATATATATATATATATATATATATATATATATATATATATACTAGGGGCATCAGTGTATGACTGTAGATTGGCATGTCTTATACAGGGCCAGTGCAAACCTCCCGCTACAGGTCAAGTCACATTTTTTATAATGAGAGATCAAGTCATTCTAAGTCAGAAATGTTCAACAGTGAAATGGTTTTATCGCAACGGTTTAGAAGTTACCCTTCACAACATTTAAATATGAACGCCTCGGCAGCATACCCGGGGGAGGAAGGGAGAAAGGGAGGGCGGCGTGCTGTCCGTTGAATCTCAATATCAGTGGTTATTATTTATTATACATTTTATTTCTTAATGACGTTTATATGATAAACATCAAGATTATCGTACGGAGCATTAAAGAACGTGGTGTATCATATAGCAATCATAATCAATCAATCAATGGGGGCATACGCCGGGGAGCGCGTCGTCACGCCCACGTGGGCGTCCCCTTGGCCTCCTCCACTCAGGATTGTCTCTAATATAAGAGACAGCCCGATGAGCAGGATCAGTTTCCGGAAAACGTGCCACGTGCCCGTATAGTCGGAGTTGGCGTTGACGGACTATGCAGGTAATAGATGTCGAATCAGTCTCACGGAGTAGTCGCCGGTTTGACACAAAGTCATTCCAGCGATACCCCATGATTCTGCGTAGACACTTATTACCAAAGGCATCAATCCGCCTCTCCAAGTCTCCATTTAGTGACCATGTCTCACAACCATAGAGTAAGACAGGGACATCGGACGAGTCTTTAATAATAAATCGGAAAAAGTAATATTAAAACTGTATAATTCGTTGGTTCGACCCCGTCTAGAGTACTGTGTACAGTTTTGGTTTCCCTACTACAGAAAAGACATAGAAAAGTTGGAACGGGTCCAACGAAGAGTAACAAAGATGATTCCTAGGTTGAGAAATTTGTCATATGAACAAAGGCTTAAAGAAGTAAATTTATTCAGCCTATCAAAACGAAGAATACGAGGCGATCTAATAGAAGTGTTTAAAATGTTCAAAGGATTCAGTGATATTAATGCGGAAGATTACTTTACAGTTGATCGATCAAATAGAACAAGAAGAAATCACAATTTGAAGATAAGTGGTAAAAGATTCTCGTCGCACGAAGCTAAACACTTCTTCTTCAATCGAGTTGTTAATGTTTGGAACTCTCTACCTTGCGATGTCGTTGATAGTACAACAGTTACGGCCTTCAAGAATAGATTAGACAAGTGTTTTGAATCCAACCAGCAACTAAGATATTACTCATTGTCGTAATAACGTTAAGTTCTTTCGAATACTGGTGTCCTTGTCCGCTTTTATCGCCCGGTTAGTGGTAGCAGTAATGGTAGTTCTTTCCTCTTTCCTACATAAATTCCATGCAGTTTTTCCATGCTGCATGGTTCTTTTTCCTTTCCTGCCAGCTTTGGCTGGAGGGATGAGGGGGTGGGGAGGAGCCTTCGCCTTTGCTGTCCTTCATCTTCCACCTTTGATTAGATAGTTAGTGTAGCTTGTCACAAACAACCTCGTAAGGACCAGCAGGTCTGCTGTTATTTGTTCTTCCTTTGTGTTCCTTTGTATATGTGGAACAATATGTATGAGGAGTGTATAGCAGGACGTGGACGGACAGTAGAAGATAAACGAGAACAAGAAAAGTTAACAATGAAGACGCGACACGGACTACAGAGAGAGCGACGAGAGACAAGGAAAGCATACATAGATGGCACAGGAGACAAGGACAAGGGTAGTCTTAAATATCTTATATGAAAACACTTAGAAGTCTATGCTTGTAGCGCCTCATTTTCTTAGTCACCGGGGAGAAGAGCACACGGCTCTCAGCGGTGACTGCTACACCCGTAGGCTTTGCCCTGCACCCGTCACTGACGGCAGGCTCCCCGGATGCGGATGCATCGTGGAAGCCTGCTTTGCGGTCGGGCCCCCAGCAAGACCGGATCGGGGTCGAGGTTCACACTCCGACCACGACTTCTACATCTTAATGTTTTTGGCATGTTAGGTTTTTATGTGGGGGAGGGGGTGCAAACCCCTCCCCAAACCAGCCCAGATCAGGGGCTGGCCTGACTGCTCGCCATAGAGCAGGGACGCAGGACCCCTGGGGGGATTAATCCCTCGGTTACCCAAGGAAAGAAGCATGGACAGAAGAGAAAGAAAAAGCGGGGGAAAGACAGCTCGGGGGAGGTTGAGGGCGCTGCATTCCTCATTCAGATAGACCTGCCCCTAACCATCAAGTCAATAGCTATAACATAATGAATTCAATATGGTAACATCGATCAACTGGGAGTCACGGAGCAGCTTGTGACTGATTTCATGCCTCAGTTTTTTTTTTTTTTTTTTTTTTTTTTTGTGTGTGTGCTATAATTTAAGTCATTAATCATACTTAAATGAATCATGTAATGACAAAAGTATTTTTAATTGATATCTATTGTAAAGTTTCTTATGTAACTCCATTTACGATGAGACTAGCCTTAAGCAATAAACAGGCTTTTTCACATGATGCTCTCAATTTGTGAATCAAAGTAATGAATCTCTCTCTCTCTCTCTCTCTCTCTATATATATATATATATATATATATATATATATATATATATATATATATATATATATATATATATATATATATATATATATATATATATATATATATATATATATATATATATATATATATATATATATATATATATATATATACTCAATCCATTAATGGATTGCCGGCAAGTTTACCTTGAATACCTTGATAAATGAATACATGAATTTGTTCATATAGTTTTGTTGTCTTCGTTGCCCCTTTAAAAAATACTTCTTACTTTTTATTGTGAACGTTTTTCTTAGCTTTCATAATTTTCCAATGACACACACACACACACACACACACACACACACACACACACACACACACACACACACACACACACACACACACACAGAAGATGAAGTAACAGTAGGTGAACACCCGTATGCCCCACCGCTTTACTTTAGGGTGATATACAGCAGGTCACTTATTTCAATAACTTTGGTATGGTAAATACACGGGATGATATTGAAAAAAAAAACATGGATTATCTTCCACTTCTTACATATTTGGCAAGCTATTGTTACTATGTGGTTACCCCAAAAAATATATGTAATTCATGTAAGGACTTGCTAACTTGTTATGAAAATGCAGAGGATTTGCCAGACAGTACACCTACTACATACAAGGCATTACCAGAGGTTTTCTTCTCTACCCTGATGAGGGCCGAGTCAATATTGTTATGCACAATTATATTGCAGTCAACAAACGAACAGAAAACCCTAACTTCATATATTCATTGAACCAGAGAAATGTCGCCACAGAAATAACAATGAATATCCTTCCAGATAATGATGTTTTCCTACCAATAAATAATTGCGGTAATAAACACAGCATAGATAAATTTCAGAAAATGTTGGTGTGGGCGTCAACAAATGCCTTACTCAACAATTTATGTACCAAATATAATTATCTCATACACCAGAGTAAGAAAGCTGGGAAGAAAAGGAAGCTTCAGACGTTAACGGGTTAATGTTACGGAGGTTAATGTCAACCATATTCGTCATTCACTTTTCCCAGCAAGTCTGGCAGCGCAACTCTCCTCGATATTCTCCAGCGTCTCCACCGAGGCAAAGCCACTCCTAGATCTCGGGCGCTCTCCAGTGCACTCCTTGGCAGCTTGCAGAGTCTCGCGTTTGAAGGTATCCCACAACTCTACAGGGTCCTCCAGGGTGCCGAGCACTTCAAACCGATTTGAGACTGTCACTGCATACTCCTGAGCACATGCCAGGTCCTTCAGCCTCTCGAGATGGAACACAGTAGTGTTGCATCTCGAGACTCTTCTTGACCTGACATGAAACTTGAGATTTGCAACAACAAGCCTATGGTCAGCTGCAAAGATCTCAGCACTCCGGTAAACCCTGCAGTTCTGAAGGATCCTCCAATGAGTACTTACGAGAATGTGGTCGATCTCCTTAGCTACCCCTCCGACGTCGCTATACCAAGTCCAGCGATGCAGCTCTGGTCTCTGGTACCAGGAACTCGCAATTCTCACCTTTTAGAATTTGGAAAATTCAGGAGGAGAGAGTTGTTGGTGTTCCTGGTACCAGATCCATGGGGACCAACACATAGCTCGTAGCCAACCCTGTAAGTGCCAGTAGTAACATTGAAGTCGCCCAGGACAACGAGTGTGTCCCGGGGAGGGCACTGGTCTAATACGGAGTCGAGTTTTGCGTAGAACGTCTCCTTCTCTTCAGTTTCACGCATCTCGGTAGGAGCGTACACTGCAACAAGAGACATGAAGCCCAGTGTGTGCTTCAGCCTCACTCGCATTATACGCTCATCAACCGGAGCAACCTCAACCACAAATGGCAGCAGTTGGCTGGAGATGCCCATAGCTACCCCCCAGACATGGAAGCCATTGCTCATGCCGGACCAATAGAAGCTGTACCCTTCCCCACTGATCTCGCCACTGCCAGGCCTCCTTGTCTCAGAGAGTGCCACTATGTCCACCCTCAGCCTTCTGAGCTCATTTGAGAGGTAGGGCATTCGATCTTCGTCCGAGAGACTCCGGACATTCCAGGAGCCCACACGCAGAGCCCTCCGAAGGTTAACCCCGGGCCTGGTTCTGAGGGCGGGCGCAGGCTCTGCACCACCCCGGCCACCCCCAAAACAAAAAGAGGGGCAAGGGGGCCCTTCCTCCTTCGAGATGCAGGGGTCCCGTGTTGGTGGTAGCGAGTGTTATAAGTGCTAATCGGTTCACGGATAGAGAAAGTCATATCCGCTAGGGTTACTTTATTCGGGCAAACATACAAAGGTCATTGACATGGACAAGACACTTAAAAGAGGTGATTGTGTGTATGTGCGTTTGTGTGAATGTTGTCTGTGTAGGTTGACATTTAAGTGTTGGTGCGGGTGAATTGTTTTCACCTCAGGGAACTAGACGTCCCTGCCCTGCATAGTCTCAGGTCACCCTTGGACAAGGTGTAATACCTGATCTGTCTCCCGTGCCAGGGTCACGGTGAAGCCTCTGGGCAGCAGCAGTGGTGGATTGGACTGCAGGCAGAGGATATCTTTATGAGACAATGGCTGGAGTTCCAGGGTCCTAGTCAGCTGGACCGTGCCTAATTATTTAGGCCTGCGGTGTAGAGGAGTGTGGCGACCTCTACACTAAAAAAAAGCCTCCCTGGGAACCAGTTGTCGGTGTGAGCTCCCCGTCCCTCCCCTCTATCGACGGTACTCCCATCTCTATTCTGCATAACAGCTGGTTCTTGTTTTCTCCTGAAAGAGATGTCTTCCGTGGGCCATTTGAGGTTGTACCTCCCGGCTTCTAGGTGGAGTTTCTGAGGGTTTTTCTTATACTCAAGGAATATTTCAGTCTTTTGGTCTCTCAGGAAGGGCGTCTGATACTCTCTAGAGTTGGTGGAGAACACCTGGTGACAGGTGCCACTGGCCAGGCCTCGAAAGGGTCGCAGAGTTGGGTTAGACGTTTCGGAAAGTGGGAACGAATTGCTGATTCCTCTCCTCCCTTGCCATCTCTGCTCTGTGTGACTACGCCGGCCCCGTGCTACGGGACAAAACTTCGAGGACAATAGCTGAAAAGCGCCGGGTTGTGAAAGTCTCTCTCGTGACCGAGGCTCAGGACAAGCGATTGGTCTTTGAGGCGTTTTCAAGACCCTGTGGGAGCGAACTCCCAGTGTTGGAGGCATCTAACACAGCAGTATCTATTTTCCATGCACAATTTTTATACAATTCAATTTATGGTCACAATTTAAGTTATTTCGAAAGCGCTTTTAATATTTGCCCAAACTGTTAACTCGCTTAAATTTCTAACAATGCCTTCGAACCTTAAGTGTGACGTCTGTCCCGGACGTTTTGCAGCTCAGTTCTTCCAGCTGAGTAAAACTTGCCGCCTCTGCGTTCAAAGATTACATCTTCAGAAGGCTGTGACTGAATGGAAAGTCAAACACAATGATCTTGAAAAGAAATTTGTAGCCCTTCAGGAATTTGTTTTAACTAATGTGGCAGTGACTACACCATGGATGGTGGAGAGGCCCTCCACTGAGACTGTGCCCTCTCCAGACGACCCTCCTGCTTCACGGGAGGACGTGTTACCTGCCTCACAGGTTGACTCCCAGCCTGCCTCACAGGCTAACCCCCAGCCTGCCTCACAGGCTAACCCCCAGCCTGCCTCACAGGCTAACCCTCAGCCTGCCTCACAGGCTAACCCCCGGCCTGCCTCACAGAACAACCGCCAGCCTGCCTCACAGGCTGACCCCCAGCCTGCCTCACAGGCTAACCCCCAGCCTGCTTCACAGGCAAACTCCCAGCCTGCCTCACAGGACAACTTCCAACCTGCCCCACTTAACGCTTCTCTTCCTGCTTCACAGGATGTCGGGTTCCAACCTGTAAGGAATGGACCCAAACCGAAGCAGGCAACCAAGGATTTACTGACCCCCACTACCTTCAATAGGTTCCAGGTGCTGGCAGACACCATGGAGGATGAGTTCGAGACTCGCCTAGTTGGGGACTCCATGGTGCGTGGCCAGCTGGTTGAGTTCTGTGGTCGTTCATCAAACGGCCGCAGAAAACGTTACTGCTATCCAGGTGCCAGACTGGACGACATCACCGCAGCGTGCGATGATGTCACGAGAAATGCCGACCGAAACACCCTCTTTGTCATTCATGCGGGGACAAATGACGTAAAGACAACCCTTTCTGAGGAACTGCTGGAGAAATACCGCCGTATGATCAAGCAGTATAAACGTAAAACGGATGCCAGTAACATCATAATCTCAGGAATCCTCCCGAGGGTCGGTGCCGAATCTAGCTTTTACAGTAAGGCCTTCAGCACAAACAACAGACTTCAGTCCCTTTGCTCACAAGAAAACGTCCAGTTCGCTTACTTGTGGAACAATTTTTACTACGATTCAGACTTGTTCCTTCCTGATGGCATTCACTTAAACCCTGTTGGAGCAGCCCGTTTCGAGAGGCTGCTCTGTGGCCAAGTGGCTCTTCGAAAGCCAAAAAACGCGGAGGCGAGAACACCAGCAGCTCCACCGTAAGGGTGCACTCAACCCGCAAAACTCCCGACTCGAATCACATTAAAGCTTGCTATGTAAACGCTCGTAGCCAACGTAACAAATTTGAAGACTTAGAAGTCCTCGCAGCTACAAATCATTATCACATCATCGGAGTCACAGAATCTTGGATAGACACTTCAAATAGAGATTTCATTGCGGAATATAGATTACCGGGTTATACCATTTTTAGTCATGAAAGAGAGAACAGACAGGGTGGAGGCGTTATCTTTTATATCCACAACTCTCTCCATCCAGTATCCGTGAAAACAGATATTATAACCAATGTAGACACGGTCTTCACTGAAATTAAAAATAAATCTCGTAAAATAGTAATTGGACTTATCTACAGACCGCCAAGGCAGACTCTTGATATCGACCACGCATTAAGTGAATTATTATTAGAAACAAGTAGCAGTTGCGAGGCAGTAATTGTTGGGGACTTTAACTTGCCAGTGAAAAGATGGGGTGAACCGTTGAACTGTCATACAGGGTTCGACCTGTACACAAATTTACTAGAAAGTGATTTACATCAACACGTTCAAGAACCGACTCGGGAAAATAATATACTTGACCTTATCTTTTCAACGACAGCTGATCTAGTTAATGAAGTAAATGTTGGTCCAATTTTTAGTTCTAGCGATCACCGAACAATCACATTCAGCATCAATATGAAAGAAAGTAAAGTAACTCCTAGTAAAGAAAAGGTGCCTGATTATCAGAGAGCGAATTTCGTAAGACTCCGATCAATTCTAAATAATTCTGACTGGACTGAAATCACGGCGGAAACAGATATTGATAAATCTTGGGGGGCCTTCACCACAATATTGAACAATGCCATAAGCATATGCGTACCCTATCGTAACAGACGTTCAGCTTCTAAGAAGAAACCCAAATGGTGGAATAACGAAATTCAAAATAGCCTATCTCTTAAAAAAATGCGTATACAGTAGATACATATCAACTCAGAGCGAGGCTGACAAACTAGAGTTGGACAGAATTCGCCGCGAAACCAAGAAATTAATAAAACGAAGCAAGAAAAATCTTGAAGAATATATAGCGGAAACAAGTAAATCTAATCCTAAAGAATTTTTCAGCTATGTAAACAATAAAAAGTCACTCACTTGTGGTATCGGACCGCTTGCTAATGAAAATGGTAACCACACGAACGATGAAATGAAATGGCTACAATCCTAAATAGCTTTTTCGCATCTGTATTTACCGACGAAGATTGTTTATCACCTCAACCGCCGGAGGTTAGAAGGACCGAAAAGATGTTAAGTGGCGTGCTCATCGTAGAAAGTGACATTTTACGCACAATTGAAAAGATTAAAGTAAGCAAAGCTCCTGGTCCAGACAAAATTACCCCTAGGGTCTTAAAAGAAATCAAACATCAAATTTGTAAACCGCTCTCCATCATATTCAATAAATCTTTAACAGCTGGAAAAGTTCCGTCGGATTGGAAACTTGCAAATGTCACACCAACTTTCAAAAAGGGGGACAAGTCTCATCCAGGAAACTATCGACCAATTAGCCTGACATCTATTGTTTGTAAGTTAATGGAGACTATCATTCGCGACAATATGGTGAAATTCTTCGAAGAAAATAATATAATAAATAATTCGCTACATGGCTTCCGTAGTAATCGTTCGTGTTTGACTAACTTACTTTATTTTTTTCACTATATTTTTGAGGTGTTCGATGAAAGCAGATCAGTAGATATCATATATCTGGATTTTCAAAAGGCACTTGATAAGGTCCCCCACCAACGATTGCTCAGCAAACTACTGGCGCACGGTATCTCGGGTAACATTCACAATTGGCTTGTGGACTGGCTCTCTGAGCGGAAACAGAGAGTAGTTCTAAACGGTGTTACATCTAACTGGCTCGATGTCAAAAGCGGCGTACCTCAAGGATCAGTGCTTGGCCCCATGCTCTTCTTAATTTATGTTAATGATATCGATGATGGGCTCACTTGCAAAGTATCAAAATTTGCTGATGACACAAAAATTGCTAGTAAAGTAACTGCGATACTCGACGAAGAAGCTTTACAATCAGATATAGATCGACTTGCACGTTGGGCCAATCAATGGCAAATGAAATTTAACGTTGAGAATTGTGAAGTGTTGCACATCGGAAAAAATAACAATCGCGTTCGGTACGTAATGAATGGCCAACAACTTTCTGCAGTAAGTAAAGAAAAGGATCTTGGAATCACTATATCAAGCGATTTAAAGCCCGGTCAGCATTGTTCAGAGGTAGTTAAAACTGCAAACAAATTGGTTGGCTTCATCGGACGAGTCTTTAATAATAAATCGGAAAAAGTAATATTAAAACTGTATAATTCGTTGGTTCGACCCCGTCTAGAGTACTGTGTACAGTTTTGGTTTCCCTACTACAGAAAAGACATAGAAAAGTTGGAACGGGTCCAACGAAGAGTAACAAAGATGATTCCCAGGTTGAGAAATTTGTCATATGAACAAAGGCTTAAAGAAGCAAATTTATTCAGCCTATCAAAACGAAGAATGCGAGGCGATCTAATAGAAGTGTTTAAAATGTTCAAAGGATTCGGTGATATTAATGCGGAAGATTACTTTACAATTGATCGATCAAATAGAACAAGAAGAAATCACAATTTGAAGATAAGTGGTAAAAGATTTTCGTCGCACGAAGCTAAACACTTCTTCTTCAATCGAGTTGTTAATGTTTGGAACTCTCTACCTTGTGATGTCGTTGATAGTACAACATTTACGGCCTTCAAGAATAGATTAGACAAGTGTTTTGAATCCAACCAGCAACTAAGATATTACTCATTGTCGTAATAACGTTAAGTTCTTTCGAATACTGGTGTCCTTGTCCGCTTTTATCGCCCGGTTAGTGGTAGCAGTAATGGTAGTTCTTTCCTCTTTCCTACATAAATTCCATGCAGTTTTTCCATGCTGCATGGTTCTTTTTCCTTTCCTGCCAGCTTTGGCTGGAGGGATGGGGGGGTGGGGAGGAGCCTTCGCCTTTGCTGTCCTTCATCTTCCACCTTTGATTAGATAGTTAGTGTAGCTTGTCACAAACAACCTCGTAAGGAGCAGCAGGTCTGCTGTTGTTTGTTCTTCCTTTGTGTTACTTGTATATGTGGAACAATATGTATGAGGAGTGTATAGCAGGACGTGGACGGACAGTAGAAGATAAACGAGAACAAGAAAAGTTAACAATGAAGACGCGACACGGACTACAGAGAGAGCGACGAGAGACAAGGAAAGCATACATAGATGGCACAGGAGACAAGGACAAGGGTAGTCTTAAATATCTTATATGAAAACACTTAGAAGTCTATGCTTGTAGCGCCTCATTTTCTTAGTCACCGGGGAGAAGAGCACACGGCTCTCAGCGGTGACTGCTACACCCGTAGGCTTTGCCCTGCACCCGTCACTGACGGCAGGCTCCCCGGATGCGGATGCATCGTGGAAGCCTGCTTTGCGGTCGGGCCCCCAGCAAGACCGGATCGGGGTCGAGGTTCACACTCCGACCACGACTTCTACTTCTTAATATTTTTGGCATGTTAGGTTTTTATGTGGGGGAGGGGGTGCAAACCCCTCCCCAAACCAGCCCAGATCAGGGGCTGGCCTGACTGCTCGCCATAGAGCAGGGACGCAGGACCCCTGGGGGGATTAATCCCCCGGTTACCCAAGGAAAGAAGCATGGACAGAAGAGAAAGAAAAAGCGGGGGAAAGACAGCTCGGGGGAGGTTGAGGGCGCTGCATTCCTCATTCAGATAGACCTGCCCCTAACCATCAAGTCAATAGCTATAACATAATGAATTCAATATGGTAACATCGATCAACTGGGAGTCACGGAGCAGCTTGTGACTGATTTCATGCCTCAGTTTTTTTTTTTTTTTTTTTGTGTGTGTGTGTGTGCTATAATTTAAGTCATTAATCATACTTAAATGAATCATGTAATGACAAAAGTATTTTTAATTGATATCTATTGTAAAGTTTCTTATGTAACTCCATTTACGATGAGACTAGCCTTAAGCAATAAACAGGCTTTTTCACATGATGCTCTCAATTTGTGAATCAAAGTAATGAATCTCTCTCTCTCTCTCTCGCTCTCTCTTATATATATATATATATATATATATATATATATATATATATATATATATATATATATATATATATATATATATATATATATATATATATATATATATATATATATATATATATATATATGTATATATATATATATATATATATATATATATATATATATATATATATATATATATATATATATATTTCTACTCAATCCATTAATGGATTGCCGGCAAGTTTACCTTGAATACCTTGATAAATGAATACATGAATTTGTTCATATAGTTTTGTTGTCTTCGTTGCCCCTTTAGAAAATACTTCTTACTTTTTATTGTGAACGTTTTTCTTAGCTTTCATAATTTTCCAATGACACACACACACACACACACACACACACACACACACACACACACACACACACACACACACACAGAAGATGAAGTAACAGTAGGTGAACACCCGTATGCCCCACCGCTTTACTTTAGGGTGATATACAGCAGGTCACTTATTTCAATAACTTTGGTATGGTAAATACACGGGATGATATTGAAAAAAAAAACATGGATTATCTTCCACTTCTCACATATTTGGCAAGCTATTGTTACTATGTGGTTACCCCAAAAAATATATGTAATTCATGTAAGGACTTGCTAACTTGTTATGAAAATGCAGAGGATTTGCCAGACAGTACACCTACTACATACAAGGCATTACCAGAGGTTTTCTTCTCTACCCTGATGAGGGCCGAGTCAATATTGTTATGCACAATTATATTGCAGTCAACAAACGAACAGAAAACCCTAACTTCATATATTCATTGAACCAGAGAAATGTCGCCACAGAAATAACAATGAATATAATTCCAGATAATGATGTTTTCCTACCAATAAATAATTGCGGTAATAAACACAGCATAGATAAAGTTCAGAAAATGTTGGTGTGGGCGTCAACAAATGCCTTACTCAACAATTTATGTACCAAATATAATTATCTCATACACCAGAGTAAGAAAGCTGGGAAGAAAAGGAAGCTTCAGACGTTAACGGGTTAATGTTACGGAGGTTAATGTCAACCATATTCGTCATTCACTTTTCTTACTATGATAAAACGTTTAAAATATGTAATTATATCCATGTTGTGGGTTTCTTTAACCCAATTATAGAATCTAGAATTTTATGCCAGGGTAGTTGCAACGAACTGCTGATGAAAATATAAAACTAGGCTGTGTGATAGTGATCACTATAAAAAAAAGTATGTCCAAATTAACTTGGCCAATTTTCACCGAGAAGCCCCTCCCCCATACTGGCTAAGCTCCGCCCCCCTCTCACCCGAGTGGCTGTTCATGACGTCATGTATTGTTTCAGAGACACGTACCAAATATATATGATTGAGATAATCAAGCTATAGTCTGTCCAAATTAACTTGGCCAATTTGTACCGAGAAGCCCCTCCCCCATTATGGATAAGCCCCGCCCACCTTTCACCTGATTGGCTTTTCATGACGTCATGCATTATATCAAAGACGCGTACCAAATATATATGATTGAGATAATCTAGCTAGTTTCATGATTAAAAAAATATTCGTAATTTAATTGAATGACGGCACTCTACTTAAACAATAAATGACATCATCTAAGAAACAAAGTACAATAACAATACCCGGATGCGGATGCATCGTGGAAGCCTGCCGCGCGGTTGGGCCCCCCAGCAAGACCGGATCGGGGTTGAGGCTCGCGCCCCGACCCCGACCTCTACTTTTTAAATTGTTTTTGGCCAGGGTTAAGTTTTTGGTGGGGGATGTGGTTCAAGCCCCTCCCCCAACCAGCCGAGATCAGGGGCTGGCCTGACTGCTCGCCATAGGGCAGGGACGCAGGACCCCTGGGAGGAGTTAATCATTCACATAGGCATACTAAATATAATCACATAAAAAGTATATTCAACAGTAACTTCATACAGATAGGATTCGTAGGAATCATTGCATTAAGGAATAAGTTTTGTATGTGTGGCTTGGAGGGTGCGTCGTCTGCCGCGCTTTCCGTCACCCGCTGTATCGCCGAGCGTACACACCCGTTCCTCCAAGCCAAGGATACGGAACTTATTCCTTAATACAATGATTCCTACCTGAATGAAGTTACTGCAGAAGATACTTTTTATGTGATTATATTTAGTATGCCTATGTGAATGTGAATATAATCACTTTCGGAAAGTTCTGCTTCTTGAAGCGAATTGAAAAAATCTTCGCGGGATGGAAGACGTGTTTCAGAAAGTCGTTCTATCGAATCCATATAGTTATAACAAAAAACCTGCTTTCCCTTGATCAGTAATGGTAACGCAGGTGCTGGCACATCTTTCAACATCTGTTATGTGTATATGGGTTCGTTCCCATTGCTGATGAATTGGTTCGCTAAAGCCGCGAGTGAACCAGATATAAAGACATACGAGTCAATAAATCTTAAGTCATTTATGATGACTTCATGGTATTTGTGAACTGAATGTTTTGGTCTTAGTTTGATTTTCAAGTCAGGTAGCGTTAATTCACGCAGGATCAACGACATGTCGTAATCGGCATTATGTGCAATGAGAGTGAGCCGCAATTTGTGATTTTTCATTTGAAGGTTGCATCTATTACAATAAGCTCCAATGTAATTGTTTCCTGATTTTTCATGGTCATGATGTTTTACTCATTTACCTTTTAAAAACTCGTATTTACAGAGAAGACAGTGAGTTTGTTCATTGTGACGTGCCGTATCTTCATCGGTCATGTTGATTTTATTGTAGCCTTTAGAAAATTTTAACTTCTTCCAGGAACGCTGCATTGTATGAATAAAATGGTTTACAGCATTACTTCCACAATAGGATCCGCTTTCTACTGTTTCTCCGTTTCTATTCACTATAATGTAGGCATACGCTATGGCAAAGTGATGTCTCTTTACACCCATTCGAAGAAGGCTCTACGAGAATACTCTCAAAATCATAGAATGCTAAATAAGATGGCTCATATGCTTTACCATGATTAATAAATTTCACAGTATATCCCGCGGGTGGGAATCTTAAGTCTTGTGATCATCATTTGGTGCTCAGCAAGCGTTGTCTTGTTCTCACAGGCACACAAATTTCCATGCATTTTTTCCATGCTGTATGGTTCTTTTTCATTTCCTGCCAGCTTTGGCTGGAGGGATGGGGGGTGGGGAGGAGCCTTCGCCTTTGCTGTCCTTCATCTTCCACCTTTGATTAGATAGTTAGTGTAGCTTTTCACAAACAGCCTCGTAAGGACCAGCAGGTCTGCTGTTGTTTATTCTTCCTTTGTGTTCTTTTGTGTTCCTCCTCCTCCTCCTCCTCCTCCTCCTCCTCCTCCTCTCCCGGGGACCATAAGTCACAGGATTTGTTAGATGTGAGGCACAGGATTTGTTAGATGTGAGACACAGGATTTGTTAGATGTGATGCAGGATAGTTTCCTTAAGCAGTTAATTAGAACACCAACGAGGGAAGAAAATATTCTGGATTTGTTGTTAACTAATAGAGAAGACATAATAAGCAACATTGAGGTTGGGGATTCATTAGGTAACAGTGCTCATAAGGAAATTAGATTTAATATTAAATGGGAGGATAGAGTCAGCAGAAACAACACTTAATACCTGACTTCAGGAAGGCGGACTTCGAGGGGTTAAGAAAGCAGATGCAAAGGCTTAGGAGAGTAAGATCATAAGTAGCTGAGAGCTTAAACCATAGGGTTCGTTATGTTGGGAGTATAGAACGTGTAAGAGTTCCTTCTTCCTGGAGTTCGCCATTGGAATACGCGTTCAACTGGGGGCTCTCCAACAATGTTTGAGCGAAACTGTAGGGATTCAGGAGTATTTATACCCAAATCAACAAGAAGATATCCATAAGGACGTGAATATACAGCATATTTATATATATCTACAAACTGGTTTGCCTTCTCTTTTCCGAATATTTGTCTGCCCAGACAGTGAATTTGAGATAAATCTGACTTATTTAATAACACGAGGGAAGGAAAGGGAATGGGAGGGAGGGATGGAGGGGGGGAAGAGAGAAGAGGGAGGGAGAAAGGTATGATGGAAGGGAGAGAAGAGGAGGAAGAGGAGTAGGAGGGAGGAATGAAAGGTAGAGGGAAAGGAGGAAAAAAGATATGGAGGGAGAGAGAGAAGGGAGGGAGGAAAAGGAGAGGTGTGACGAGAAAGAAGAGAAAGAGGAGGAGAGAAAGAGATGGAAGAATACAAGGAGAGAAAGGAAGGGAGGAAAGTAAATGCGGAGGAAGGGAGGGAAGGAAAGGAAAGGCAGAGATAAAAGAACACAGTCTCTCTCTGTCCTCGTCTTTCTCAATACCTCCTTGGTCCTGTCTTTTATTTCCAGAGCTCACCGCAGATTTCTCAAGAACCAGAGGGGAATGGAACACACACACACACACACACACACACACACACAATTACCCACCCACACACACACACACACACACACACACACACACACACACACACACACACACACACACACACACACACACACACACACGCAGATGATCCTTTTTCACTTTATGCCTTTTCCCTCGTCTCTTCCGTACCACTTTCCCTCTCACATCGCTCTCTCTCCCTTCCCTTCGCTGACTCACTGAGGTATTTCTGGGTTACCTTCGTTTTGAGCGCTATCTTGATCTAGGGAAAAAGGTAAACTCGGTGCGGGAACGTCTAAGTTCATATGGCACCGAAGAGCAGGAGAAAATATAAAGAAATGTAAGTTGAGAAAAGAAATAAGAAGAAAGAAGTTAAGAAATGAGATATGAGAGATTAATTAATGCAAAATCAGAAAAAAAGACTTGGTGCTGCAGTGTTTAGGGTCAGATGGCACCAAATAACCGGAGTAAAAAAAAAAATATATATATATATATATATATATATTTATATATATATATATATATATATATATATATATATATATATATATATATATATATATATATATATAAGTGGAGGAAAGAAATACGAAGAAATAAGTTAAGAAATGAGAAATAAGAAGATAATGCTACATACACCTAGCAAAAACTTACATAATTTATCGAATCTTACGTTCAATGGGGATTTTGTTTAATATTTTCGGTATCATAATAATTCTTCAGTGGTTTTGTTTCCTTTGAGTTTTCGATATTCTTCTTCTGTTTTCGTGGTTATGGCATAAGTATCCCTTTTCCCTGGTGGTGAGTGCGTGTGTGTGTGGGTTGGCTGCAGGGTGATTTCCACGAACCTTAGCTGTTTTAGAAACGGCCGAGGAAATGTGTTTGCCGGTGCATTTAAGGGATATACGCAAGTATATCCCGCGGTAACCAGTATGGTACTACCACATTCACCGCGTGATGGACGACGCGGTTTCGAACTTCGCTACCACTCGGATTTTTCAGTCCGCCGAGTGGCTTAAAACTACCCACATGCTGTCCTGAAGACCACCCATCAACCCGACTCTAGAGGAAGCCGTCCAAGCGAATCAAGAACGAGTTCCGGGGGGCAGAATGAGCCAATGCAAGATGGCGCACTACTCTACTCGCCTGGCTCCAGAGCAGGCTGGGCTGACCCATCCCCCCCATCCAAGAAGCCTTGGGCCGACCATCAGGCCCCACCAGGAAGATGCCTACCGGCGCAACAGGCTGCGACGTAAAAAAACAAAAAAAACAAAAAAAAAAAAAAAGTGGTGGTCAGTCGATATTCGGGAGGCATTAAAGAAGATAAGGAGAGAAGGAAGGAAACGCAGAAGGCAGGAAGAAAGGAAGGAAGGAAGGAAGGCAGGAAGAAAGGAAGGAAGGAAAAAAGGGAGGAAGGGAAGGAAGGAAGGAAGTGAAAAATCAGAAAGAAAGGAAAAGGAAGAAGAAAGATAACACCAAAGAGAGGGATGCATAAGAGAGAGGTAAGGAAGAAAAGGAGGAGGAGGAGGAAGAGGAGAAGAGGAGGAGAAGAGGAGGAGAGAACGTGAATTATCTAATTAATTACCAACTACTGTGACATCCGGCCTGGGAGAGAGAGAGAGAGAGAGAGAGAGAGAGAGAGAGAGGAAACGATAAAAGGGAAGGAAGAAGCACATGTCGTTTCGGAGATGTCAATCAGCAAATATCTTAACCCATTAATATTGACCACGCTGTGTGTGTGTGTGTGTGTGTGGGGGGAGATTAAGGACAGATGGACGAAACGATAAAAGGGAAGGAGGCATTTCCTAGATTTTAATCTGCTGACCGTCCTCTGACCGCCCTGCCCCCCGTTCCCGTCATACCCCCGCACCATGCTACCCCCACTTCCGTACGCTAGTCCGAGAGGAGGGGGGGGATGTGAAAAAGTGAAAGATGTGGGGAGGGTTGGGGGGGGAGTGGGGGGGATCCAGCTACCCCCTCTTCCGTCACCCCCCCCCCCGCTAACTCCCCCGCCTCCCACTTTCGTGCCCCTTCCACTTCCAACTACCCCCACTTCTGTACATTTGTTACTACTTATGTACATTATAACGTTAGAGAGAGAGAGAGAGAGAGAGAGAGAGAGAGAGAGAGAGAGAGAGAGAGAGAGAGAGAATCCTCGTCCCCCCATGCTGTAAACATACCTAGAAAACTAAATATAATTTATTTTACACATTTACGTTTTTTATTATGGCTGAACTACTACAATGCATACATAGTGTTTCAGTTACATGTATAATATTACAAAACAGTGTATTACTTGCAATAATGTGTAAAATTCGCAATTCGCATTCATGAATACGAAAAATAGACGTTCAGTCCATCATAAATATGTAGGTCATTAAATAGCTTCATTCACGCCTATAATAATCATTACAATTACCTGCAACACCGGAGGAGAGGCGCAAGGCAGAGAGTGGATTCCGTGAGAAATGGAATTTCCCACATTGTGTTGCTGCAGTAGATGGTGAACACATCAAAGTACGATGTCTATCGCACGGTGGGAGTGATTTCTTAAACTACAAAGGATACTTTAGCATAGTTCTCTTTGCCATGGTTGATGCATCCTATAATTTCATGTATGCAAACGTTGGTTGTCAAGGACGTATTTCTGATGGTGGAGTTTTTGCTAATACCGTATTTGGACAAGCACTTAGTAACGGTACACTGAACCTACCAACACCACGGCCTCTACCTGGTCGTCAAAAGGTCATGCCATACGTGTGTGTAGGTGACGATGCATTTCCCTAATCAGGGAACCTAATGAAACCATATCCTGGTCAGCATGATAAGGGGTCTGGTGAAAGGGCATTCAATTATCGGTTAAGCAGGGCAAGGCGTGTAGTAAAGAATGTGTTTGGGATATTGGCGGCTGCTTTTAGAGTGTTTGACAAACCTATTCCCCTCTCACCTGACAAAGCAAAGACGGTTGCAATGGCATGCGTTCATTTGCATAATTTTCTTAGGAAAAGTGAGACGTCAAGAATGGCATATAATCCGCCAGGTACATTTGACGTGGATGACATTGATAATGTAACCATAATTGACAGGTCATGGAGATTATATTCATCTGACACAGCTGTGAGGGATTATGTAGGACATACTCCCTGTGAAAAAGATGATGGCCACGATATCCGTCATGAATTTAAAGAGTATTTTGTATCCAATGAAGGTCGTGTGCATTGGCAAGATCGTTGTGCATAGACATCAATAACTAATTACAACATGTATCTCCACATAAACATACTGTATATACAATGTTTTTGTTTCCAGTCTGTACATGTGTATATGTATGTATCACGTTCCATTAATATGAGTACTGAGACTTTATTTGTGAATACAAATATAATTCATTATGTTTGGTGCATGTTGGTTTCGTTTGTATGTACACACAGTATACGTACGCACACATGCATTAGCTACATCAGTGTAAAAGGTGTACACAATTATTATGTATAATAAAATTAAGGTTGAATGCCAAATCATGTTACTTACCTCCATTCCAGCATCTGATGTTGACCTTGGTTTCATTTTGTCCAGTAAGAACGTCAAGCTGTTAAAGGCAAACCAGTTACCCTTATACACTTCATCACTTCCACTACCAGGGCCTAGATTCACAAAGGCTTAGTGCGTAGTTTCGGGCCCTTAGTGCGTAGTTTTGAGAACATTGCGATACACAAGGCTCGTGCGATAATAACTACCAACTAATCAATGACGTCACGAATTAGCGCGCGGATTCACAATGCATTACCGCGCTCTGTGTGACGCTAAATTTGTTGTTAAATAACTTCTGCCTCGGGAGTGTAGTAAACGCTAACAATATTATCATATTTACGTATAAATGCTTATAAATCGCGTTTTTCAACTTGAAATATAACTTTGCGAGTAGAGGAAGCCCATTTCTTTATAAAATGATGAGATATACACCCTTTGAGAGGTATATGATAAGTGTGGGCGGTATGGCAACACCGACGCCCGGCCAGAGGATTGTCAGACCTCCCTCCTCCTTCATCTTCCTACCTCCTCATCCATTCATCCATCCATCTTTAGATTTGTCCCCTCCGTGGAGGGACCATGGACCTTTGTCGGGTGACAGCTAGCCCATGAGTTGGGCTGCAGATATGGCAAGACAGTCTTAATTTTCCCTCGTTCCTTCCTTCCGTCCTTCGTTCTGTCTGCCTCGATATCTGTCCCATATTTCTATTTGCTTTCTTCCTTCCTCAATCTCCTCCGTATCTTCTTTTTCTTCATCTTAAGCATGTTCGTAGGTAACAGGACATCGAACGGCAAAGTTACCTTGACGTAAATGTGCAGCAAACAATGAAATAATTGAATTCGTAGATTACGATTTAGTACAGGTTGCCTTAAAAGGAAGAAAAATGGGAAAAGAGAATGGGTTTCTTGAACCAGCAGCTGGAGGGGGCTCCCTAGGATTGGCTGACGGTTCTGTAAACGTGCTTGCGATTCGCTGCAAAGCCAATGACGTCATCAACCAATCAGCGGCCTCGCTGACTTAGCGCGCCTCTAACTACCATCTAAGGTTTGCTTTGTGAATCTGACGCTAACGTCGGTCGCTAAATCAACAGTGCGTAGTTATGTTAGTTCGTAGTTAGTGAGTATGTTTGTGGATTCCGCCCCAGATTTATTAGGCTTCATTTTCCTTACTTCTCGTCGAAATTGTCCTGTTAGTGTGTCTCTTTTTTATCACCTCTAGTCTGTCCACATTCAATTCAGCACCAATTGCCTTCCATGTATCACACCTCTTGTTTCTGTATTTATAACTGGGGTTGGTAGGATCCCATAGTATAGGATTACGACGGGTAATAACAATTAACCGGAGCACCAGGTCCCGTGGCCAACCCATGGCAACGCAGTGTATGTACAGTCGCGATATGAAGTGATGTCGTCGTGTACGTTTATTTTCGATCACGCAAGTATCGTTATATATTTTCAACAGTGCCATTATTATCCTGTATCTTCATCATAACTTAAATAAATACATTTTACAAGCTAGAAAAAAAATAGAAAAAAAATATTCAATGAAGTCTTACGAAGAGTTGTCGAAATATTTTGACACAAAGTGTTTTCATTCACCAAGGAAAAAGTCAAATGAAGTCCAAATAACGACATATTACTCAAACAGAAAGTAAAATTATCTTTTCATGATCATCATTGACAACAATAAATCTAACATATGCACAATATATAGGACATGCATAATTAGTCGATAATTTATTTAATTTATTCTCTCGTTTGATGATGACGTCATCGCCCGCGCACCATACCTATTATTCAGCCCTGACTCACTCTTTGCCTTTCGTGGTCAACATAACGATAACAAAAGCTTTCCGTGGACTTCTAATGCATGATAGTGATCAAGGGAAGATGCCCACAGCCTATAACTACTGTGGGATAGTCGGAGATAGAAAAATAAGAATAAGTAGCTTCAGAATAGTCGTGTTTTGTAACTCCAAGCTCACTCTTTGCCGCCGATCGCAAACATCATTGCCTTTCTTGGTCAATATAACGATGACAAAAGCTTCACGTAGACTTCTATTGCTTGGAGGTGATCAATGGAACATGTCCACGGCTTATAAGTGCCATAGACTAATCGAGGAAGGTGGGGAAATAAGAATATATGGCTTTGAAATGGAGGTGGTGGTCGTGGTGCGGGCGGGTAGGTTAATCGCAGCGTTGTCAAATATTAGGCTATGGTCGAGTGTTCGTAGAGGCGTCCGGAATTTTGATAGTTCAGATATGGCAACCCTACCTATGAATGCATTCTTTATTCATCATCTTTACTGAGCAATATTACTATATATTTCTGTGTCCATGCTTATGATGAGAAGTCATCATCGTCAATATAAGGTGTTTAATGTGAAACCTTATTATTTGATCGTTTCATAATCAATAAAACGCAAAGTAATGCCAGTTACTGTCCATTCGCTTAGTGTCATACTGTGCGTGTGTATCGCAACTGTATTAATAACTGCAGAAGACAGTTCATGGAATGACCCAGAATATATATTTATATATTCATTTATATATATATATATATATATATATATATATATATATATATATATATATATATATATATATATATATATATATATATATATATATATATCGCCCATATCTGAACGACGTATAACAACTGTTTTGCAAAGATAAGCACACAACGTGAGCTAAATAATTTCAAGGTTGTCTTCAGTACTGAAGACAACACATGACATTCGCAGTCGCATTTTTTAAAAACAAATGAATGTATAATTGTAATTCAGGTACTACTATGTTATTTTACCGTGTTTTACGCCACAACGTATTATAGATTATCATTAAAAGGGAACATTATAACATAAGCAATAAATACACATCACTTCAGTTACCTTCAAATGCTCCCGTACGACGTCCACACTGTAGTGTCTCGAAGCATGTTCGGGAGTTTGAACGTCCAAACGAGACATGTCGAACATGAATCCGAACATGTCTGAAGCAATGTTTCGAACATGCCTCAAAACATGTCTCCGTGCCGTGTGGCCCAGGCTTAATGATGGCCTCATATGTTTCGTACACAATTTTTGATACGTCCACCCGCAGTAAGTTTTTGAAGGATGTGGAGTCCTCTTGCTCCATATTGGCCATTAATTTAACGAAAATGTCATGCTGCGTCCTGCGGAGAAGCCAGGGGCAAGCCCGTATGCGTCGCTGAAGTCTTTTTGTCAGCTCTCATACGGGCCTCGACCACCTTCACTGTGTCCATTAGGAGATTTATATTTTCATTTTGCAATCGCAAACACATCAACTTTGCGCATGGCTAGGTTTCACTGGCACAAATTTAGGAGCCGTCACAGTCTGCACGCACTCCTGTTGCCTCTCTCTGAGGATGAATGACGTTCTTCCGATTTTCTCCCTTCTACCAGGGGGAACGGGCCCTCAGAGGTGGGCAAGTGAGGTACTTAGTGCGGTAGTGCGGTAGTACCGCATCACAAAAAAAGTACCGCACTACCGCAAAATTTCTGAAAATACCGCCCTACCGCGGACCGCACTAAAAAATCCCGCGGTACTTTTTTGCGGTACTTTGAAAACTATCGAAGACGACATTTGCAGCGCGGCATGCTCATATATATATATATATATATATATATATATATATATATATATATATATATATATATATATATATATATATATATATATATATATATATATATAGATAGATAGATAGATAGATAGATATATAGATATATATATAGATATATATATATATATATATATTTTTTTTTTTTTTTTTTTTTTTTTTCCAGTGAATCGGACTCAAACAGTCAATTGGTATCAGTCATCAGAATCAGTGATTCAATCATTCTGACTTTTCTGTTATTGTTCAAAATTAAATACTAAATAGACAGACTAAACTACTATACTGCGAGTCTTCTTTAGCCCACGCGGTGCCGGTCGATTTTTCATTTTTTTATGAGCTTAAAAAATCTTAAGCAATTGTAAGATACCGGAAAACATTTACGAGTCCCGCTCACCTGGTTCAGGCAAGTGAAGCCACACTCAACACACGCAGTGATACCAACATGAGTAGCCTGTTACCAATGGCTTCGTCCTTGGTGTCAGTTTGTATCGTGCTGAATGTGTAACGATATTTTTTTGAGTGTGTGTACATATACTGTCTGACTCCCGGGCCAATCCTCCTTTTGACGTCACGGGATGTGCGCCGACGTGGACGAATTCTGGGCCGTCTTTCGGTCGACCTTTCCTTCTTACTCTTATGCTGGGATCACACATCCGCGATTTCGCTCTGCGACGGTTGGTGATTTTGAAAATTTTCGAAATCGGCATATACGCTCGACATCGTAGCGACGTCCGTGGGATTAGTCCCAATAGTCGCGCGGTAAAGTTCGCACGACTTGCGGGTGCCGACCCGTCGCGCGAACATTTTGAAATGTTCAAAAAGTTCACAAAGTCTGCGATATTGACCAAATCGCACGATTATTCGCACGGTTAAGCGAGAGACCATCGCAGTATGCGCTCGCATACCCTCGTCAAACGCAAGGGGTCGCGGTGTATGCGAGCGTATATGCGAGCGACTTTGTACATCGTGCGTATGGCAGCGACGCTGCTTCGGGAAGCGAGATGGCAGCGAGGGAGCGGGAGGGTGTGAAAAACCGTTGGCGTCTTGGTGAGCGACCGCTCGCTCGCACTCAACACTGTCCTGCCACACGCCGCTACCCTGCCCGCCTGCAAAATAATAACCTAATATTCTTGAATTTATAGTAATAGCATATTATTCCTAACTGCTAAATAATAGCTTAGTGTTCATGAATGGAAAATAATAGAATAGTATTCTTAAATGCAAAATAATACCCTAGTGTTCATAAATGCAAAATAATAGAATAGTATTCCTAACTGCTAAATGAGTGGCTGCGTGCGACAAGGGGCCAAGCGCCAACCACCGTGAAATTGAGTTAATAGTGTATTCAGTTCTATAATTTCCCCTTCTTCTTAGAAATAACAGTAATATGATCGTAGCTCTTCTGTGCGTGCAGCAAACGTTGATTAACAATAGTAGTGTGAAGCTCATCAACCATGTCATTGCCGTCACAGTCTCATTCAGTAAATATCACACGTTTGCAGAGGCAATTGTTGATAATCGTGGTTAATTCTAACACAAAACATTAGTATTCACTATTGTTACCAAAAAATTATCATCATATACATGAAAGTTTCTTTAACTGGCAGTATAAAGGAAGTTTATTGAAGGGACTTTGATACGTAAGGTTTCTCTATCAATACGCGCCTCACCAGCCAGCCCAAACTTTCGTACGGCATTGCTGGCGCCAAGGCCAAGGTCGCAGCTGATGACTGAATGAGACATGTTTCTATATTACATGCCATAGCTAACCTCATGTACGAGATAGTCAGTTTCGGTTGACACCATCAGACTCAGCAGTAACTGTAGAATCAAGATGTAGTGTAAAAACTTGATAAAACAAAATAGAAAATGGTTTTACGATGAGTTGAATTATGACGATGTTAAAAAATGTTTATAACATGTTTTACTTTTGCTCGCTTTATTCGAAAGTTGTTTCATTGAGAGCTGAAATTTACTTTGCAATTCGTAGGAAAATCTCTCATGAACACGATAGTGTCCTTAACCCATACGCTTCGGGTGACGGGAATTCCCTCGGGGCGGGAGAGCTTTCGTGTGGCGGGGAGTCTGCTCTCTCTGCTCTCCCTAAGATCTGTAATCCCGTATTACTTTCAGTGGTTGATGGCATCCCTGTCCTACGTTTCACAACCTCCTCCCAGAGCACAGACCATTGTTGTAATGGAGAGACGTGCTGATAATGATTTCCTGTGTCTGAATGCGTGGAGGAAGGAGCGCGCCATCAGGCCCCTGTTCCTCTACCCTATTCTCAGGCAGCCACCGCATGTTATTTCTGTTTATGAAAGTATTTCTTGTACATATAAAGGCAGAGAAGTTATTCAGTTTTGTAAGGATTTATTTTTATGTAAGCTACAAACACGCGTAATATGTAGCCTAATATGTTTATGTATTCCATATTTGTACAGTGTTTATGAAAGATTTTCTTCGCATATAATAGCAAAAACACATTCAGTTTCTTAAAGAGTTATTTTATGAGCGTCAAACCTGCGTAATATGTAGCCTAATGAGTGTATATATGCCATAATTGTACTGTGCTTATGGAAGCTTTTTTCTGCATGTAATAAAAAAAAACATTTATTCTCGGAAGAAGGTATTTTTTTATGAGAGTCAAACATACGAAATATGTAGGGAGAGTGACAATAGACCCCTAGCCCGAGGTTTATGGGTTAAAATGCAGATAAATATCCACATATTGAAAACACAGAGACATTTATACGAACGAGCCTACCGGCGCTATAGGCCGCGACGAAAAAAAAAAAAAAAAAAAAAAAAAAAAAAAAAAAAAAAAAAGAATCAACCTCACAGTGTCATTCAACCTTACATTGTGTCAACCTCATTGTGTCATTCAACCTCACAGTGTCATTCAACCTTACATTGTGTCAACCTCACAGTGTCATTCAACCTTACATTGTGTCAACCTCACAGTGTCATTCAACCTCACGGTGTGTCAACCTCACAGTGTCATAAAACCTCACAATGTGTCAACCTCACAGTATCATTAAACCTCACAGTGTCATTCAACCTTACAGTGTGTCAACCTCACAGTGTCTACCTCAGTGTCATTCAACCTCACAATGTGTCAACCTAACAGTGTCATTCAACCTTACAGTGTGTCAACCTCACAGTGTCATTCAGTCTCACAGTGTGTCAACCTCACAGTGTCATTCAACCTCAGTGTCATTCAATCTCACAGTGTGTCAACCTCACAGTATGTCAACTTCCCAGTGTGTCAATCTCACAGTGTCATTCGACCTCACAGTGCCTACCAACCTCACAGTGTCATTTAATATCACAGTGTCATTCAACCTTACAGTGTTATTCAACCTCACAGTGTCTGTCAACCTCACTGTGTCAGTCTCACAAGGTATGTCAACCTCAGTGTCTGTCAACCTCACAGTGTCATTCAACCTCACAGTGTATGTAAACCTCACAGTATGTCAACTTCACAGTGTGTCAACCTCACAGTGTCATTCGACCTCACAGTGCCTACCAACCTCACAGTGCCATTCAACCTCACAGTGTCATTCAAGCTTACAATGTCATTCAACCTCACAGTATCTGTCAACCTCACAGTATCTGTCAACCTCACTGTCAATCTCACAAGGTATGTCAACCTCAGTGTCTGTCAACCTCACAGTGTCATTCAACCTCACAGTGTGTCAACCTTTCTGTCTGTCAACCTTACAGTGTCTCTCAACCTCACTTTTCTATTAAACTCACACTCTGTTCAATCTCACAGTGCCAATGAACCTCACAGTTTGTCAACATGGCAGTACCAATCAACCTCACAGTGTATCGATTTCATAGTGTTAACCTCAAAGTGTCAACCCGTCTCACGATGTCAATCTCACAGTGCCAATCAATTTCAGTGTCAATCTCGCAGTGTCTGTCAACCTTTTAGTGCCAATTAACTTCATAGCCCGTCTGTCAACCACACAGTGACTGTCAACCGCACAATCCGTCTATCAACATTACATCACAGTCTTTCTGGCAGTTTCAGTTTTACTGTAAATTTCAGTCATATTTGCAACCTCACCGTTTTGTTGTCAACCGTAAAAGCCTACTTTAGTATCCACCTCGCAATTTATCTCAGACTTTGTTTCTCAACGTTACAGACGTACTGTCAACCTCAATCTAAATACCTATTCCTGCTTCTTTTCTCTTGCGTGTCAAGTGTCCGTCCAACCTGTGTTGACTATGCAAACGAGATCCTTATCATGTTTTTGGTTTCAATTTTGCAGTTGGCGTCAGACTTCAAAACTGCATGCTACATTTGGCACTAGAATTCAACCAGTGCAATAAGTACTGAGATTTTTACCATCACTACCAATGTTCTGAGTGATGGCAAACATTCCGCAGGACTTAGCAATAGAGGAGGTTAACACATCTCAGAAGACGGGCAGAAAGAAAACGTGTGTACCAACTAATTGGATCAGAAACATAGCTAAAGCTAAAAAAAATTCAGGAAAAGAATACTTGAGTGTCAAGACTGGGAGGCTTGTAGCAGGTAGACAAATTGGTACTCCTTGCCGTGATGGCTGTTTTGATAAAGTGACCCTGCCTGTAATAAGAGTACTCTTCAATGATTTCTGGGCAATAGGTAACTATGTTGCCCAAACTGCTTATATCCAGAAACTCATTCATAAAGTACCAGTCAAGAGACATCGGCCTAGCAAGACCCCTGACAACCCTGGAAAACATCGCGAGTTCATGTTCGATTACAGCGTTGTTTACCAGAATGAAACTTTCCGTGTGTGTAGACAAGCATTTACAGCAATTTTTGGGATTACCAGGAAACGAGTTGTGTGTGCGATAAGAAAGGCAACTCCCACACATGTTCCTGTACTGGATCAACGCGGACGTCACGAACCTGCCGGAAAAATTACTGGAGATAAGGCGCAATGTGTTAGAGATCACATCAGCCAGTTACAGACAGTGAGAAGCCACTACAGCCGTGCCAAAAATCCTAATAGGAAGTACTTGGAGAGCAACTTGACCATCTCAAAACTTTATACATCTTATGAAGAATGGATGTCTACCAATCATCCTGAAATTGAAAAGGTGACTCAAAGTTATTACCACAAAACATTCACAAAGAAGTTCAACATTGGCCTCCAACCACCAAGATCAGATACCTGCAGCATATGTGATAAACTGACCACTTCCATCAATTCAGCCACCAACGAAACTGACAAACAACTCTTACAAGATCAACTTAAGCACCACAAGGATAAAGCATCACAGGG